>NC_143206.1:5942500-6162500 GCF_051530095.1 Phoenix dactylifera | reverse complement strand
CATGTAAAGAGTGCATAAGGAACGACGTGGATCGAGGGAAAGAAAGAAAGAATAACCAAAGAAGTATATGATGAAATAAGTAAATAAGTATGGCCTTAAGGTATGCATGGTTTGGCTTCTGCCAAAGAATGCTTCAAATGGAAAGATCTACTCTTTTTCGACTAATTTTCTTGAATATCAACTTAAAAGGCTACTTTGCATTCGAATAAAATTCAACTAGCAGAATTGACTACTTATCATTTAAAAAGAAATCATGTTACCTATAACCTAATAAAATAATATTATTTTATTAGCTGATCTTGTAATTCCATCAGCTCTTTAACAATGTCTTCTAAAATTTAAGAAACTAGTTATTAGCCTCTCTCTCTCTTTTCTAATCATTTGAATCGAGGCTTGTCTCAATAGTCACAACCCTCAACTCAAATCTATGGATTGTATTCTTTCTTTTTTTCTTTTAAATAATTTTTTATTCTCTTCGAAGGTGTAAGTTTCGATCTAGCTAGTGATAATCAAGTTGGGTCAGGCTAAGCTAGGTTGGATATATGATAGGTTAAACATCTATCAACCCGAGCTTGACCTGCCAAAAATTCAGATACGGACTTGACTATTTTATCAAACTGGTAACCTAACCGACCTACAATAAGTTGAATCCAGTTAAATAGATTAAATAAATTAAGCATTGCCATCTATTTATCCATCCAACCGAGTTCCGAGGCCGGCCTCTGCCGCCCAACCCTAAGTAGTTTCATTGCCTGATGCATACAAAAATTCTTCCAGGCCCCACCATGTCAACCAAAACCTCCATTGCCACAAAGTTCATGCAGGGACCAGCTCTTCGCATCACACCTCCACTGTGCTTTGCTCCAGTCGCCTAATTTGCTTTGGTGCCATGGCTGGGGCCCATTAAAGTGCTTGGTCCTAATCACAGCTGTCCAAGTGGATGCCACTGCTACATTGACATTTCACTAGCACCAAAGCAAAGCAGACAACTTGGTTCAGAAACAGCTTAGCCAACTCATGCTGTTCCAGTGAAGTAATGTCATAGGGACCCACTGGAATGTGATCACCCACCTTCCTAAATCTTGTTTAAGATCCCCCAAACCTATATCCCATTGATTAAAAAAAAGAAACCTTCTAAACCATATTTAAATATTTAACTCCTTAGTGTTGCTTTTAAAGGTTTATCAAGCTTTAGGCCTTCATGAAGAAACATCTCTTTCTGGATGCTTGTTAAGCTCCCTTCTATATATCTAGTGAGTAAGGCTACATGTGAGAGTCTCCCTTTTTATTTGATTCATTATTTCATAAGCCAATCAAATGGTATCAAATGGATATTAAGCTTTGTTCCATAATTTAGTGATGCAAACAAGCCACATTGAGCTGAATAAAAGGAGGTTCAATAAAAATTTTTGAAACAAGATCCATAACCTATATTCAAGTTTGATTTATATATGTTTGTGTGATTATGTCGGTCTCCAATATGGTCATGAGCCTAACTCAACTTTTTCAATTAAGCTAACTATTTACCAAAAAACGAAAAAGAAAAAAAGCTAACTGACATTCATTGTTGTCAAATCTTTTGGACACTCGAATAGTTGTTAGCTACTGTGGTGCAATTTCTGAAAAAAATTTGCTATGTAATGTCTCACAAAAGTTTAAGTAAATTTGCATCCATCTTATCTGCCTCTACTATTTATGAACATCATCAAGCTGAGCTTGGTGCTGCTCAAGCTTGGTCAGTTAATAAACCAAGCCTGTAACTGAGCTTAAGCTTGATTTGTTTAATTGGTAAGCAATCCTAAATAAACTTCTTAACAGTTGAGCTCAAGTTGTTCAGAAGCAGCTTGGCTTCGTTGTCAGCCCTATGTGGAATGGCAAAGGCTCCCTCGATTAGTAAATGAAGTAAGTTTTTCCTGAACTAAACCTGAAATAATGTTGATGTAAAAAAGAATTCTAAGAGACCATGCATAGATGGACCCACAAAAATGAAACCTCCTTCTGTGTATAACAGTTACATTTTTATGTTTCCTATTATGGAAGAAAGTTTAACAGAAGAAGTCATGCAGGCTTGCACTGTTAGAGAGTGAATGATAAAAAAAAAAGATTAATTCGCTTTCAAATCCTAATCGCCCCACAAACCTTGGATGCTAAATCTCTCATATGTATTGCATGTGACAAAGATTAGTGTTTGATAAGATTAAGCTTGAATATATAGACTACAAAAACATTCTTTAATTTACTTATTATTGTATAATGTCAATTAAAAATCTTGGCTCGGACACGCCCCTACTTGACGCCAAATGCAAGTGGAGGAGATGTTTTTGTATTAGTGATTTATAGCCTAAATCCAATAAACAATCAAGATTTCAATAGCACAAATTGCCCCGTGGATGAAACCCTTCAAAATCATTATTTCTCCATTAGAACAACCAAAAAACAATATCATGCCAATAACAATGTTATTTTCATATGATGTTACTTACTTAATAACAATACTTTAATTAATATAAATATTTACATTAATTAAAAATTAAATATGTAATCTGAAAAGAAAATATTAAATAGACTTATTATATTATGAATTCTATTTATTTTTATTATTATAATGACAATTCCAAGAAATACACTTAATTCCTAATTTCACTCTACATCCACCTTCACAAGTATTAAACATGCAAGATACCGATAACTGTAAGTCTTCAAAATCATTACTTGTTGAAAAATATCAATGCATACCCTATGAATCAAACTCTAGTTAAATATACTATATTTGTTTTAAATATATTTTCTATAATTTTCTAGAATCTCTCCATCTCAAACACCAACCTACTTTTGTTTTGCATCCATTCCTTTGTCACCATCGTAGTAGTTAAAATTTATTTTAATAAAGCATGAATATAGATTGTAATCTGTTAATGTTAAAAGATAAAGTTATTAGAAATTATATGAGAAAATAAAATTACTGGAGAAAACAAGATTGCTTAATCTATTTATAGTAATTCTTTTTTACGACAAAAAGGGGAAGGTCTCGTATACTATAGTTATCTAGGTCCTAATATTTGGTTGTTGAATATATATTATCTAAGATAACGACGACACTCCTCTTCACAAATTCATGAAAAACATCAAATATAAGAGGCCTTAGTAGGATTTTTCAAAATTGTTATTTACACCTTGAAAATTAGAATGAATTTTGCACAAAAAAACTGCAAAAAAGTGATTTTGCAAAAGAAGAGATTATTCTTTTTGTACAAAACGATGCATATTTATACTTTCCGGATAATTTTATCCTTGGACATAAGTATAAAATTTTTCATACAGATTTACGAATCCCTAATAGGCTTCTACTAGGTATATTTTGAATTTTGATATATATTCTATATTTTAAAAAATTATTAGATCCAAAAATAAAATTATCTAGGAAACCATATACATCCTTTTACAAAAAAAAATGATTCAATGATCTCTTACAAAATCGATAATTAAGTAAATTTTGATGCAAAATCTACCAAATTATATGAGATTCATATATTGAATAAAGATTTTTTTTTATTTTTTTGTATTTTCCTTCAAAATTAAAAAATTTAAAAGTTGGTCACCACCTGCCGTTTGTTTCTCTCTGTTACCGCGTTCTGAAGCCATCTCTCTTCTTCCATACCTACCGCTGATAACTCCATCTCTCCTCAAACGCAAACTACCTCCCTCACCATCTCTCCTCGCTCCATGTTCCCTTACCCCACTCCACCTCCAATCCCTTTTTCTAGGGTTTGGGTTAGGGTTAGGAGTTCAAACGAGGTGGGGCCTTCCCTGCTTCCTTTGCCGCTGCTGGGAGTGCGTCAGACAGCGCCATTGGAGCTTAGATCCCAGGCCTTATCGGCCCGTCACCAACCGTATAAGCCCGAGTGGCAACCACCGACCCCCGCGGGATCTCGTCTTCAAGCGAAATGGCTCCGTAGCTTCGGCTGTGTCGGTTGGGGCCTGATTTGATTGGAATCGCTGGGTCTCGGACTAGGGAAGACAGTGCTCTTAATTTGTTTTTCTTGCGGAGGACGAGAAGGGGATACGGGTATAAGAGGAGGAAGGGGAAGGAAAGGGGTGCTGGGTGTGGCTGGAGATCCGTGCTGCACAGGTACTCAGAAAGACTGGAGCTTGCATTTGAATGCAACTTATTTGTTTGATTGTTTTTTTTGGCGTTGCAATTATCAAATTATGGCATGATTTGATGAGGGAAAATGGGTGTGGGAATCAAAAAAGGATTTTGTTTCTCTTAGGTTAAGAACTCTATTATAATATTCAGTTTTTCGCTTTTTTTCCCCAACAAAATTGATGTTTTGGTTTGTAAATCTGTTATCTTGATATGTTCCTGGTTTTTTTTAAAATTTAGTGCTGGAATTTGGTGCCGAAAGGGTTAGAAGGGATATGGATTTTGAAAAGTTGTAACTTTTATGTTGATAGAAAGAAAGAGAATCTGATGGGTTTATTTTGATAGCACTGGGATATGAATATACTAAATATAGGTTCTTTTTTCCATATTACTATTTGATATCTTCTTGTCATCTTGTGCAATCCTCGTATTGCCTTTTATCTTCCTTTGAACTTCTTTTCAGGGAGAAATTGAAGGTTGCTTTTGAAAAATCATGCCACCCTGCACATGGATGCTGCTCCTTTCCTTTTCAGATTGAGCTGTTGCAAAATAATAATCAAACTGCACTTTGCTATCTATAAGAATTTAAGAATCACTTAGTGGAAATGTTGGATTTTGGTTGTTTATCTAGTCTTTATATTACCTTCAAAAATGGTCTGGATGTATTTATCAAACTGATATTGATTAACATTGTGCTCTTTCTGATCCATCTACAATGGTTCAAATAATGCTAAAATTAGAAGTCAGTAGTAATTACATTAGCAGATGATTCTTTTATCATTTGGATGTCCATAGCAACTCTAACATATATAGATTTGTCCTTCATGAGAATTCTGATTGATCATTTGACTAAGTGCACCTGCAAGTAAGCATGCATGCCATATCTATAATTCCTATCTGTTATGCATTGCATTCCTGCAAGGTACTGCCTGGATATAGTTTCTTCAACATATTTTCTTCAGTAATTACATTAGCAGATGGTCCTTTTATCCTTTGGATAAGTCCATATCAACTCTAACATGTTTATATTTGTCCTTCATTGGTTTCCCTCTCAGAGAAATCGGATTAGTAATTTGAGTATGTCTGCCTGCAAGTAAGCATGCATGCATGTCCATATCTATATTAATTCCTATCTGTTATGCATTACGTTCTGGCAAGGTACTCCCTGAATATAGTTTCTTCAATATATTTTCTTCAGTCAGATTCATCTTTTCCTATCTTTTTTTGCAGGAATTTTGGCATCGAAAATATGTCATCATCTGATAGCACTCTTGATCAACATCTATCCAAAAAAACAGCTCTTGGTCTTAAGCTATGGGTCATAATTGGTATAAGTGTTGGGGTTGTTCTATTGTTTGCTCTTTCTCTAGTTGTAATATGTGTTGCTATTCAGAATCGGAGAAAATATAGAAGGGCACCAGATAGCCTACCAACCACTCAAATACCTGCAGTTTCAAAGGAAATTAAGGAGGTAAGGGTGGAGCAAGTCCCATCCAATGACTTCATTGCACATGAAGGAATTCTTCTCACAATTCAAGAGAGATCCAGTGAAAATGACTCAAATAAGCTCGTGGTGGATTCGGGCTTGCGTAGGTCAAGTCATGCTGATAGAAATAGTCATTCGGGCTCATTTCATTATGTTGAAAAAGATGGTAGCTCCCACTCTGGTGAAGGAGGTTCAGAGATAGTTGCAGTTAATGGAATATCTTCAACCTACCCGATAGATGCCCCCTCACCTTTGACCGGCCTGCCAGAGTTCTCTCAACTTGGATGGGGTCATTGGTTCACTTTAAGAGACTTAGAAATTGCAACCAATCGTTTCTCAAAGGATAATGTTATCGGGGAGGGTGGTTATGGTGTTGTTTATCGTGGCCGCCTGGTCAATGGAACTCCAGTCGCAGTTAAGAGGCTTCTCAACAATCTGTAAGTTAATAATTGATTCATATAAAATTTCACAAACTCATTGCACAGGTTTGACATTGTGGGTTTCCTTTCATTGTGCTGTTTTGGAATGCAGAGGCCAAGCAGAAAAGGAGTTTAGGGTGGAAGTTGATGCTATTGGTCATGTTCGCCACAAGAACTTAGTTCGGCTTCTGGGATATTGTGTGGAGGGCACTCAAAGGTGCAGAATCATCTTTACTCTTCAGCTTCACTTCTTATCTAATCCTTCTGTTATTCCTGGCTACTTAGCTCAATTTGAAATTTGACCCTGGTATCGCATGATTCCATATATATTTTGAGGGCAGCAACATGTGACCTTTTCATGTCCCTTAATTAACAATTCTTTTTCAATATTTATAAGTTGAATTTTCTTTTCAAGTAAAGGTCAAGAGTTTAATACATTATGGTGAGTCTCAAGATTTCTAAAGCATTGGTTTGTTGTTTCTAAAAAAATGCTCAGGATGCTGGTCTATGAGTATGTCAATAATGGAAATCTTGAACAATGGCTTCATGGAGCCATGCAGCAGCGAGGTTCTCTTACTTGGGAGGCTCGTATAAATATTCTCCTTGGCACAGCTAAAGCGTAAGTCAAATTGCCCTTGGTATAATGAAACTCTCTCTCATTATTTTTCCCCAAAATTTGTATATTAGCTTATTAAATGGATGTTTATAATTGTAATTATTTGGTTGAAAGTGTTATGTCATTCTGGAATATTAACCTCCATGATTTTATTTTTGGACTTAAGTAGATCTTAGAAAATTGCCCTTGGTAGTTAATGAATGTGCATACTTCATATCTCATGGGTTATGTCTTTGTGTCTTCGTTTTTTGCCTTTTCTATGAATGTTAAATTGTCAGGTTGGACATCATGGTTTGACTAGATTATGATTAGAATTTTTTCCTTCCAGTCTTGCCTATTTACATGAGGCCATTGAACCAAAAGTTGTCCACCGCGACATCAAGGCCAGTAACATATTGATTGATGATGATTTCAATGCCAAGGTGTCTGATTTTGGTTTAGCAAAGCTGTTGGGTGCGGGGAAAAGCCATATCACTACTCGAGTAATGGGGACCTTCGGGTAAATGTTCTATCCCCATATCTTGCAAAGCATCATTTGCATCAGCTTAAATGTGTTTTCCTAGAAAATTAGAGATATAACACAATCAGATTGTTAATTGTTGTATTCATCATTTTCAGTTTTCCATTTGCAGGTATGTGGCACCAGAATATGCTAATACTGGACTCCTGAATGAAAAGAGTGACATTTATAGCTTTGGGGTTCTTCTATTGGAGGCAATTACTGGGAGAGATCCTGTCGACTATGGGCGTCCTCCTAATGAGGTACAAAAGTATTGGTGTTTGTTAAATCTATCTAATTCAATTTGATGAGTTAAGTGATGGTTCTATAATGGTTTGATAGATGATCCTAAAACATTTATCTTCAAACCGTATATGAACCGTAACTTATTTTATTTGGATGCTTCTATACCATGGATCAAATTAAAACATTGTGCTGTTAAGGAAATGGTTTATCTTATGACCACTCAAAGCATGGTTAAGGAGTCTTGGAAACATGAAATTTTGGCATTGTTGATCTTGATCAAAGGCATTTTGTGCATTTTCAAATAAGATATCTCACCATGCTATTTGCTACCTGGGCATAGTTATGGTTTCCATGCCATCGGAGCATTAAAGCCATTCCCATTTACATGGTTTTCAAAACAAATCTTTTGAATTCTTTTCACACAAGGAATCCTCATTGCTCATCACTAAGTTCCTTATCTACATTCATACATTGTCCCATTGCTCTAATCTATTGTCATGGTCATGAAACTGCTAGAATCCTTCTATATGCTTCTGACCAAGGTCCGCAAGCTCGGTATCAGATATTTTATCGGTTCGGTTTGATAGGATACGGTGCACTTCTATACCTAAATAGCTCTCTAACTATTTTTCTCAATTTTTATCTCAATACGCCTCGATTTGTACAGACCGGTACATACCTCGGTACGGGCGGTACAGGGCTTGTACCGACTTGAAATAAAGCTTTATACCGATTTTCTCCTAGTATGATACGGTACGGTACGTCTAGTACCTAGCGGTATGGCAAACCATGCTTCTGACTCTATTAATGTGGTTATTACATCTCTAGCTTCAACCAAGAATCCCACTTTACTTTTTCTATTGTATTTGGTATTTTATTTGATCTCCTGCGTCTCCAATTGGATTTAATTGATTTCTTCCCTTTACTATAACTTCTTGACATTTATGCTCTTTTTTAGTGTAATGTTTATCAAATTCGATATATATTGATATTTATTAATAGCATGTGGCTAACATTAAAAAGGGATCTATGGAGGTTTTGGTTGACATGGAAAAAGCATATGATTAACTTCTAGCAGTGGTACCATGTGAGTGTTTAGACAGAGGGTCTTTTTGAAGATATGTTGATGGCTTTAGAATCATTTACGAGTAAGGTCGAAGGAACCGGTATCAGGTACCGTACCGGTTTTTTGGCGGGACAACTTGGTATGGAGAGGACACGCTACCAAAGCCGGAGAAGGAGAAGAGAAGAGAGAGCGAGCGGGGAAGAGAGGGAGAAGGAGAAGCGGCGATCGCCGGCGGAGAGCCGCAGGGGGCCGACGGAGGCCGCAGCCGGTTCCCCTATTTCGAACAAAATAGGGGTCTGGCCGCGGCTAAAAAATTTCGGAATTTTTAAGTGATGCCGCAACCGGTTCTCCTGTTTCGAACAAAATAGGGGTCTGGCCGCGGCTAAAAAATTTCAGAATTTTTAAGTGAAGTCGGCCCCGTGGCCTCTCCTTCTCCTTCCCTCCCCCACTCGCTCTCTTTTTCTCTTCTCCTTCTCCAACTCCGGCAGCATGCCGTTTTTACAGCCCAAACCATACTAATGAGCCATCAGTACAGCTCGGAACGGGCGGAACTGCCCCGTTCGGGATAGTTTCGCCGACCATGTTTATGAGGGATCACAAACTAGTACAAAGTACAAACCAATCATTCAGATCAATAAATTTTTGAACAAACATCCAGCAATGGATATGTGCTATTAATTTCTTTGTTGCTATTGCCCAGTGTTTGAATTGTTGTGATCTCAGTTTATTTTTACATATGGCCATTACCACACTAATTAAGTGGGTAAGAGTTACTAGGTTCAAAAGTTCAATGTTAGGAATCTGATGAAAAGGCTCTTTACAGCACCTTTCTATTGAAAGCTATTTTCTTCTTGTCTTTTAAACGAGTAAGTGATTGTTGTTCTTCAGTTTTCACCCGTCAGTCATGTTTAGACAACACTTCTAAATAATTATAGAATGGTGTATGTTTTGGATAAGTATATAGTTTCCTTTCTCCTCCCTCTTGCATTCTTTTTTATTCTCCTTCACAAAAATTTTAGATCAATGATTTCTGTGTAACAAGCTTTAAAACCTAACTTGTTCTCTTTAGACCATGCTGTACACTTTGCCCTAAAACTAACCTGTCCCTGCTTTCCCATGGTCCATATCCATTGAAATGTATAACATTTTCTATTAAATGTCAAAGTTGAAAGCTCTAGTTTTCTTTTCATTTATTAAATTCATGCATATGGAAGATATGCAAAAGTGTGATATGCGATCTTCCTCGTAAATTTGCTCTCATGGTAATTGCAGGTAAATCTGGTTGACTGGCTTAAAAGGATGGTGGGCAGCAGGCGCTCAGAAGATGTGGTAGACCTAAATATGGCGACAAGACCATCTACAAGAGCTCTCAAGAGGGCTCTTCTGGCAGCCTTGAGGTGTGTTGATCCAGATTCAGAAAAAAGACCGAAGATGAGTCAGGTTGTCAGGATGCTGGAATCAGATGACCATATACCACATGAGGTTTGGGTTCTAATCTCTTTTGTTTATAATAACTCAAGGCACTTGTAAAACTAGCGCAGTAGTTCAGAACATAAGTGGGATACAAGATTCGGCCAAGATCAAACTCATGTAATAGATGGTAATTATATATCAGCTTGACCTAGATGGTACAGCACAAGTAGCAAGTTGGAAATCAGTGTACATATGCATGTCAGTATACTATTGGATACGAAAATTCTTTGGAACTATGGCCTTTCAATTTAAGGAGAAAATTATGAGACATTTTTCTCCTTGATTTCTTTTGATAACAAAGGATAAGACGGCTCTATGAAATCTGGATTTCCAGAACTTTAATTTGCGGTTCAAGAATGGAATCTAAATAATTCTTGACCATAATCTGCTTTTTTTGTCCAAGAATTTTATTAGCATCAATCTAATGAGTGTAGATATGCATACCTGAATTTAGTTTCATTATATCTTTTTTTTCTTTTTTCTTTCTTTATTTATTTTTATTTGGTAAAAGAAGGCCTGCCATGACCTTATAACCTGACATAACTTCAGCACATTACATCGTAAGTAGAGAGAGCCAAACTCATGCCGTAAAATCAAGGGTCCACACCATCTTCTATTGAATAGAACCATCGTACCAGCCATCTTACACCTGCAACCTGATTGGCTTCATGCCACACAAGGCCATGAAAGCATTACGTAAATTACTACACATCTCACGTCATGTGAGCTAAATATGGATGCCGGCATTTCACTATATATGTTTGGTTGCACGAAGTTCTTGATGCAGGATGGCTGGAGCATAATACATGCTGCATTCCAGTGGTCTCATGTGTTCTTGTTTGCTTAAAGTAGATACAACATGCTTGTGTGTCAAGTGTTTTTATTTGAGTCCAGCTTCATTCTCGTTATCCTGACATATTTTAGCTACATCTGTAATTATTCTGAATAGAAATTTTTAGCTGCTTAATAACTTGTCACTGTATACTCATTTTGTAGCTTTTATCTAGTTTAATTTTTGAAGAAACCTGTATTATGATACGGAGCCGTCTGACTAAGGGAAATTCTCAGGACCGAAAGCATCGGCGTAACAAGGCAGGGAGTGGGGAAATTGAATCTCAAAAGAACTATGACTCAGACAAGAGCGACAATCCTGATTCGACATCAAATGGCACAAGGAATGGATCATCATCATACAAATGATTAAGAGACAATTTCAAGTTTGGTTGTTCTCATTATCTGGGACTGCTGCTTTCTTGGGTCTGATACAACTTAATCGCACAGACTAGATAAACTTAAACTGCAATCCAGATCAAGTACATTGGAAGAAGCATTGTATTCTTTAGACTGAATGCAATTTTTTGGTCTTTTATAGCTCGTACGCTATAAAATATCAATGTGTACAGGTTGTATATTCGTGCTTGCATTTGCACTGTGGTCGGTGCTCCTATGGCATTTCAAACTCTTGGACCTGCTCTTTTGTTTCCCTGAAGAATTTTATATGTAATTGAAGCACTATATTCAACAATTGCCGGATAAGAAGCTGACACCTTATTTTATTAGCAGCAATCTACCAAGTGTAGGTTTACGAAGTAGATACTTAACATATTTTTTGTAATATTACATTGACATAATCTGTATGAATTTTTAATAGTAAATTGTTATATGACAACATGTTTATTAAAATATTTGATTATGTTAACATTATATATTAAGTTATATTGGAATATTATTGAATTTATCATATATTGTTGTTACTGATAATATTATAATTGTATTTTCATAATAGCATGCATATACTATTATCTTATTTCGTTTCATATTAGGTTTTGATGTATATACTATACTTATAATAACCATTATGGCCATTTATTTACTGTGAATTTAAAGATTAAGGTTAAAGAGTGTAAAGCTAAATTGATCATTGTGTTCTACAAGTTTTAAAATATTTGTGTATAAAAGTTCAGATATTGTGGATGTCCCTTGTTTATGGATCAAGACTTTTCATGGACGAGAGATCTTTCAAAACATGTGATTTTTTGTAATCAAGTATTTTAGATTTTTCAGATCAGATCCATCAATTTAGTTTTGTATATTCCTGCTTCTGATATTGAAGTTCATAGTTGATGTCAGTGCACTCTCAATCTCTCATTCCACACACACACTCGCTCTCTCTCACATATCTTGATCAAAATATACTCTACAACTAAAATCCTGCACACCTCCAACTCCAATCTTCTCATGTGATCCAAGTTTAGCAAAAATCTATGGATAACTAGGAGGAAAGACAAGATTACGGGGCATTGTGTTGAGCTGCATGCAATTAAGTTGCATATGACTCAACCCCTTCTATTTGGAAGGTGGAAGGAGTTATGAATGGGATCAGCTACCTCCCCCAAAGTGCTTAAAATGTGTGACAAGGTATGACAAGCGCCCCACCCCGGCCCGCCCCCCACCTCCCAAAAGTGCTTTGGATTATTGTATCGGATTGTTGTACCTTAGGAATGAGAATGCTGTAGACCTACACATAGGTGGCGAATCACATTTTTAAGGTAGTGTTCATCACACATCTTGATCCAGGTAAAGCTTTTTTCAATTTTTAGAATTTTCTTTTATTACATTATTTTGAAATATATAAAATCGTAATATAGCAATTTCAAGGTGCCATTCCACCAACACAATGGAATTTCGAGGACTAGCATATCGACAAGTAGATGTTAGGCAGTACCTTTGTATACGTCTATGTTTTGGCCTCCATCTATAGTATCTTTGCTAAGAGATCTCTAGACTGGCTAGGATCGTTGGTGGAGGGCACAATGTAGATGTTTGCGTATGTCAAGGAAGGCAAGGGTACCATCATGGAAGTTGGGCAAGGCATAGGGCAAGGGAGGTCAAGGGACATTTGGCAAGGTGTAGACAAAGGAGGTTGGAGGTGGTTCGACAAAGTGTTGGTGAATAAGAGTAGGTGAGGTTTGACCAAGGCATAGAGGAGGGAGGTTGGAGGGGCATAGTGAGGGGGTTCAGGGAGTCCAACAGGGTGTGGATGGATGCTCAGTTTTTGATCGAAATAAAAGAGAGAAAAGTGTATTATTTTTAGTAAGATGCTCACTCAAGAGATGTTGCAACTTATCCTGCAGCTATTTTTGGTCGTCTCCTCGTCAGTTGACCTACCATTGGTCAAGTCTAAATTATAGACTAACGAGTAACTCAACTTACTATGCAATTTGAGTTGTAGCAATCTAAACAAATAAGTTAGCCTACACCTGCAACTCAAGTAGTATGCAGCTCAAGTTGTACGCATCTTCACCTACAGAGCTCCAAACAACCTCTAAAGAGAGCTAAAGGAAACATTGGGATTTGCCGGTGGCTATTGCTTATTTGTGTATATGATCAAAGGTGTTAAAAACCGTGGGAATGGGATGGTAAGAGAGGTACCATACCATTCCGACAAAACCTACTACCAGTACACGGTACTTAGAGTCGTACTAATTTTTCAAAAAATATGCACCATCCAATATCGGTTTTATTGGAGTATTTGCAGTAATTCATCATCAAATGTTGCTTAGATACACTAATTCTTTTCTCATATTATACGCCTAGTGGTGGATTGGCGCAAAGCTTACAAAGTGTCATCTAGGAAGGAGTTTTGGCCAAGTTTTTGGTTTATTATGAGCTTTGGTTTCTCGTTGTAACTTTAGCATACAGAACCCTCAAAAGAATCATCTGCTTACTCATCCTTAAAAAGTACAAATTTATAGAATCTTTTTTTCTACTTCTTTTAAATTTCTCTTATCATTATTACATTTTTATATTACTAATATAGTTTACTGATAATACATATCATTACAACTTTATTTCTCCGTTCTCAACGAGTTTGGGAGCATAGACATAAAAGGGCCTACCACTCGTCCGGCACTTTGGAAAGTTCCTTTGGACATTTGTAGCTGACATTCCCATCTTTCTGTACTCTTTACTTTTTTTGAATTTGGCTGGATGTACTCAAACTAGAGCTATATGAATTATTATTTTCACCAAAAAAAAAAAAAAGGCCTGCCACTCATGTCTTTTATTCTAAGAAAAACCTAACATATCCATCCAGAACTAAACGGCTCATCTTGGACAAAGTTCCCCCTTGGAGAAATTCTCAAACTTCATCATATGGACTTAACAGGCAAAAAAAAACGTCATCCATTATTAAAGAAATATCCAAATACAGTAGGTTCTCGAATCATTAGTCCTTCAAGAAGAATGGTATTCGATCGACACCCGTCATTTAGCCAACAAGCTTAATGATGCATTTCCCCAACAAGACAGCAAAGAGTGGGAGGAGCAGGAATTCACAATCCCGCTGCCTCCCCAGGATGGCCAGATCGAGTATTCAGCAAGGGCTGAAGAGCTTTGACAACAATGCTCATGTTTGGTCGGAAATCAGCTTCATACTGCACGCACAACGCAGCCACCGCAGCAAACTGTTTCCAACAAATAGAGACATAAGAAGGTCAAAACAAGAGGGCATTATTGAAACATACAATATCAGCACAAGTAATTAATATCCAAACACAATAATACACAGATCGAGCATTTCGTTTTCACGAAAAATTATGCACACTGCAATCATCAGAAAGATCACTAGAGCAATCATATATCAAGATCTCAATTGTACGACTCAACTCGATATGGGCCATATTGAAAGGAAATAGATCATTAGTTAACTTACCAACTAAAGATAACAGTACAACCATCATGAAACTAGAGGGTTGGAAACTTGAAATGAGAAAATTTTGGCACAGTTAGATATGCTTAAGGGAGTAGAATTTCTAAGCTGAGGTGCTAGGGCAATCATCCTTCATAATATAGACCGATTCATTTTAAACATATTGGGGTGGTCGACGATTAGACATCATTTTTGGAAAAAGTTTGTTTAGAATATGAAAAGGAACTCTGGCAAGAAAATTTCATCAGATTAAGTACTAAGAACTACACAGAAAAGAGCACGGACGAACTCTGTGAATAAAAACTAGAGTAAGCTCCACAGCGATCACCTTTGCAACTGCTTTGGGAGGATATTCTCCATTTAGTCTTGTGTCCACACATTGCCTTACCTTGTCTTCACTAAGCCTTGGTGTTGCCTGCATAATGTGTCAATTAGTCCTATAGGGCATAAACAAATATACCGAATGTTCCAACAATGAAGCTACGCTTACAAGAGCAATGTAATGCCCTTCAAAGTGTTTCTTAAACAAACACTAAAGGAAGATTATATTAAAAAAACAAAAGAAAGAATTGATTACCCATGTCACAAGGCTTTGCTGGCCCCGTGGTAATGTATGATCTACAGGTTTGCGGCCGGTCAAGAGCTCCAAAAGAATAACACCAAAGCTGTACACGTCACTCTTAGAGCTAAGCTGTCCCGTCATCGCATATCTGCCAGCTTGAGTTAAACACCTCACATTAAAGGTACTTTAATTGCAAGGATGCAAATGAACTTAGTTCCAGGTTAAATTACTCTAGAATAAACACACAAATCTCAATCTGTGAACTCTGCTCACGTGAAGGCATAAGTGATTCAATAAAGACAAACATTTTCAATCTCGACAGAACTTACTCTGGCGCATGATAACCAAAGGTACCAAGAACTCGAGTAGAGTGAAGTCGAGCTGCCATGTCAGGAGCCTGATTCGATAGGTCAAAATCTGCTACCTTCGCAACATGATCATCAAAAAGTAGAACATTGCTGGACTTGATGTCCCGATGAATAACATGAGGTTGTGCTTTCTCATGTAGGTATTCAAGTCCTTTCGCTGCTCCTGCAGCAATCTTAACTCGTTGCGTCCATGACAAAACAGGACCTGGCTGTGCTCCTTTGACACCTTTTCTCCCTGTATCAGATAACTATGCATTAAATTACCTGTACTTAAATCCTGAAAACCAACAAAACGATTGATTGGTCTCATCCCAACTATTTGGAGTAGTGTTGTGAGTTCTTGCTTCATTAGTTGATTTACATCCTCTAACACGGCACACTTCATGCAACTTAAAAAATAGTTGGATGTAGTTGAATGAAATTTATTGGTTCATGCAAAGAATTTTTAGCGGCGTATCAATAGAAAAGAACTGAAGATATTTGCAAAGAATCTTAATGCACGTGACGTTGTCTCTGGAAAAGGAAGAAGAACGACCCCAGCAAAGCTGGAGTAGCAAGATAGGAAGAAGAATGAAAAATAAAACGAACAATTTGCAAAGAGAAGAAGATGAAAAACTGTGATCTAATTCAACTTAATTGAGCTTTACAATGGTTGAGATTTTACATCCACATTTACCTTCCTAAATAGGAAGGAGATTTTACATTTAAGAAAAGAGAAGAGAAAAAGAATCCTAGACATGATTTGATTCTGCCATTGGTTAGGATCTGACAACATCTTTGGTTGATTCTGATGTCACGTTTTCTCCACTTGATATTTGATTTCCAATTTTAGCTTAGATCAATGCCTTACGTCATCATCCTTCAGGATTTAGTTTCCAAAGTAAATTAGCCAACTAACTGCCAACTACCTCTGGACCCACTTGCTTTGCCAGCCTTTGATGCATTCTATATCAAGTACACGTCAGCTAGGTCCAGGGAACATGCATCAAGTCTTATAATTATTACACAGATAAGATAGTACTCTATATTGTTTATGTTAACTAACCTCTAGACCTAAAAAGCTTAAGCTGATATGGAAAGGGCCAACATCATATATCAGGCTTGACAGTTTACAAGCCTGATACAGAGAGTGCTACAAGTTAGAGCATCATATACCAGGAGGAACATCATATGATCATTATGTAGTGATTTTCCATATTAACAAAAATTCCAAATAGGACTTATCAAGGGTAAATTAACATTTTCCTGAAGTTGACTAGCTTTTGACAATAACCAGGCTTGCATTCTCCAATGTTGGAATTTGAAACCTACCGTATGATCCCAAGAACTAATGAAACTAATCAAAGCTTATAATTTCACAGTGCCTTTCAGAGTGTCCAATGTGATGGAAGCTCTGAAAAATGATGGTGCACCGATCAAGTCCCAGGATGGTTATTAAAACTAATCAAATTCTTTCGAATTCAATCAGCTTGTACTTGTTTCCATGACATGCATTTGGAAATGCCTGCATGACAATCTATTGTATGGCATTCTTAGATTGTGTAATCCTTTATTTTTCTGAAGCCAATTTTCTTTTACTTGCACCCTTTGTGTCTAGAACTATTATCTCATGGTCCTTGGTGAAATTCCAGTTTGGGGCCAAAGAAGTAGCTGAAAGCTATAGCTGTAATTCGCAAAATCTAATCACCAGGCCCATAAAATAAACAGCGAGGGGAAGATGAAAAACCCCTAAAGAAGGAACCCATCGGATGGGAGATCTAGCTCGGTGCAGGGTGGATAGTAGTGCCACACCATGGTCCTCCCCTCGAGTCTTCATCTCCTCAAGCCGCCCCGACCCCAACCCAAGCCCCTCCACCATCATCCCCATCACTGCCTGCCCCACCCCGGTCACGTGCTCATCCCACGCCACTAGCTTCATTGGCACACCACCGAGATCTGATCCAGCTCCTCCCAAGTTGGACCCATCACCACTTGGATCACATCCCACTAGCTCGCCGCTACCGAAAAGTAGAGGTCCACGTTCAAGTAGGAATGCCACGGTTAGGAAGCGGGAGGAGTACTTCGATCGCTCAGCAGAAGGCAACTTGTGGAAGGATCAGAGGACGAAAATGGTTCGATCGAGGACCAGGACGGAGATGTCATGGTTGGTGATCTAGAAGAAGCTCCTAAGAGGCGGATGGCAAATGATTTCGATGACAAGGGGGTAGGGTGGTAGATGTCAATGGTGGGGGTGGGTCATGGAGAGGTCCAGGCTGGCAATGGCGATGGAAGATGGGCAACTTGGCTCAAACGGGTCGGTTTGACCAGTTTGCCCGGTTCTACCAGTTTTTATCCATTTTTTTTCTAAGTCCTAATTTCTAAATGACTCGAATCGGAGACCTGTCTGGTCCCCAATCGAACCGGCTAGTCCGGTCTAAGTTTTAAAACATTGGATCAAACTCCCCCACCTTCCGACTCAATCTTCCCTCGGCTATCATGCCAATCTTGCCCTCTAGTTCCAGCAAAAGGCCGAACTCCTACTCTCTTCATTCCATTCACTTTGGGGATATTCTCTCCACGTAATATGAAAGTCAGCATCGTTGCCCTACCTAATGGCAGAAACTTCAAACCTAGTACATCTCTCATTATTATTTACTTTCATTCATTTTATATTTCACCGTTCTTTAATAATTCCTTGTATCTGCTATATCTTGCATCATTTAGTTCAATTTTCGAGACTTCTATTACTTATTATTTTGTCACATCACAAGCCCTAAATGCCCTTAGGGCCCATCTGAAGTCTAACTTAGACTACTTTATTTCAGTGCTTTCTTTCCCTCTTTCTCAAAATTTTTGTGTGCTGGTATTGAATTATTATGTGCAGAATATTGAGTTTGATGTTCCATTAATGCTTTTAGTGTGATCCTTACATGCAAAAAACATTAGTTATCCTAGGATTGGATTTGCACTTTATAATATTTTGGTTATTAGATTTCTAGCTGTTTGTTGGCTGATATTGTGATTTAGCAATTTTGAATCATAAAAGGTTCTCAAAAATTGACTATAGTGAATTGATAACTCCGGGGTACATCAACAATTACTGAAAATTCTTATTGCAATTTGTTAACTTGAGCCAATAGAACAGAGTTTTAGCATGATGGTCCATACCATGAAGAATATCATGAAGGGATCCCATAGTTGCAAACTCATAGGCAAGAACACGGAGATTTCCATCAACACAATAACCGATCAGCTCCACAACATTTTCATGCTTTAGCCTTGATACCATAGAAACCTGTACAATCTTATATTAGGAGCACATAAACCCACGTCGAAAGCATATTCAATTAATAGGAATGATTGCCAAACCTGTGCCAAAAATTCTTGGTCTGGCTGCTTACTTGCATCTAATTTTTTTATGGCCGCACTTCTCCCATTTTTAAGAACACCAAAATATACTCTGCCAAATGAACCCTCACCAACTAATGCCTCATCACTGAAACTTCTGGTAATTTCCTTTATTTCTTCTACAGGAATGGTTGGGACTGCAATAGGCTGGATTTTTACAGTTTGAGCACCCTTAGGGGCAGGCTCTGTGGCACGATATGGTCCATCAATCCCTACATAATACATGCCATTCAAATTTGTAGCCATGTATCAGCAGATAAGATTAACAAATACATTATAATGGTAGCTAATTCAAAATCTTACACTCAATCCATATTACCTACTGAATGGCTTCCCATATGGGGATCTCTTCTATCAGTTGTTCGATGGACATCATCTTCCTCACAGCAAGAAAAGCACGACATGATTCTCTCTTCTTAAAGCAATTCCTAATACAGTCTTCCAAAAGAAAAGAACATCTACAATGAGCATCCAATAAGCAATGTTTCTCATCGATAATAAGAGGGATCATTGGTATACAGTTTAAATTAGCAAAGAAATAACAATCTCAAACTTACAATACAAATGGCATGTCATGTAGTTGAAGGGTTCAAATTTAACTTAATATGTTTGAGTACATTAGGATCTATATATTTATATCCATTTATGCATTTGTATTTTAAATATATACTACTATATAACAAGAAATATGTGAGATGTCCATTGGATGTTCAATGAGATCTCATGTGAGTCCTCAACAAATAAAAGGGGAAGAATAGCAGAAGTTTAAAAGTATGATTATAAATAAATTCTATCTCCCATGCATGTCCTAGATACGAGACTCCTAGATAGAAAAGAAAACCAAGATAAATGTCCATGGAGAGAGTAAAATAGGTTCACCATAGGAGCATTATTGTAATTTGCACATCTTTAATATAAATAGGAGTAGAGGGGCATCCTCTTCTCTTCTTCCCTTCACTCTTTTCTTCTTGTCTTCTTGTCTCTTATCCAAAGTTCTGACTACTGCAACATGGTATCAGAGAGGTGATTCAATGATGGATTCTCTATCCCGCGCTTCCAATTTTTTCCTTCATTATCTTCATATTTAATAGCAGGAAAATAAAGACTCTTTTGTGCCGATCATGAATTAGAAGAAGCCCTAATTTTGCATTGCCTTGGTTGAAGGAACCAAGAAGAAGATTCCAAAAAGGAATAGACATGCAGATCCTTTCTCAATTGGTCCTCGGGAAAGTTCTTTGTTAGGAATATAAAAAGTGGCAAACATTTCGATCCTTCCTTTTACTAGTCTTCACGGTTGGAATCATAAATGCATTGTCTCCTTTTTTTTTTGTTTCTTTGAAGATTTCGGAAGGAAATGCTATGCAGATATAGAATAGATCTAGTCTTCTGCTAGTGCAACTTGGGTCATTGAGTCAGGTGCCGCCGATCTTATGACTAGTTCTGCATCCTTGCTTTCCTCTTATTCCTTTTTAAGTCCAGGATAAGGAAAAAGTTAGAATTGTTGATGGATCCCTTTTTACAGTTTCCAATTTGGTTCTTCATGTTCCTAACTTTGATACCAATTTGCTTTCAATCAATTACGTCACTAAAAACTTGGATTGTGTCAAAACTTCCTTGCTACTTATTTTGTTTTCCAGGATCAATAAACGAGGAGAATGATTAGGAATAGTCATGAAGTTGGAGGGATTTACATCCTCAATGGAGATGCCACCTCTGCTTTTCAATTTTCTAGTAGTTGGTTTAGGGAAAATAAAGATGCTATAGCCGGGGTTTATCTTTGGCATGCTAAACTAGGGCAGTTTTCATGTAGTTCTTTTAAGAACTTTATTTCCTGAATTGTTCAAGTTAACTGCTTGTGAAAGTCTTTAATGTCCTGTTTAGCAGTTGGCAAAACAATGTAGAATGTAGAATATCTTGTCCTCCTCCAACAAATAAAGTTACTTGTCCTTTCAACCTAGTTCATTCAGATGTTTGAGGTGTCCTTCACCCTTTGTTGCTATAGGTGGTTATAGATATTCCATTAGTTCTGTTGATCATTGTTCAAAATGTACCTAGATTTATATAATGAAAAGCAAAGATGAAATGCCATGTATCATGCAGAATTTTCACAAGATGGTGGAAACACAATTTGACAGAACAGTATTGTGATGACAAAAATGTGAGAATACTTCAAGAGAACACTGAATATATTTCTTGATGATGATAGTGTGATATCTTCCTTTGTCTGAACCCTTCAATAGAATGGTGTTGCAGAGAGAGAATAATCATTTATTAGAGAAAGCAAGGGCATTGTTGTTCTAACACAAAGATGCAGTGCTTACAATAGCCTATGTGATTAACAGAATGCAAGGTGTTGGACATGAAGGACCCATTATATGTTCTTGATCCCAATCTGTATTCCTTTTCTTTTATTCATGTTACATATCATAAAAAAAACTAAATGGGATCCTAAAGCTGTTAAAGCAATTTTATTGGATATTCCTCTAAACAGAAGGGTTACAAATGCTTTGACCCTGAAACTGAGAGAAAATATGTCACTAAGGACATCCTTTCCTATTAGTCTTAGGCCCTGTTTGGGGGAGCTGTTAGTAGTAGAGCTTTTGGAAGTAGAGCTGTCTGAAGCAGAGCGTTTATAAAAAGCTGTTTGCTGTTTGGTAACTACATTTCTAAAGTGCTGTAGCACTTTAACATGTGTTTGGTAAACAAACTGAGAAAGTACTTTTGTGTGACAAAATTTCCATAAAGAACAGTACCAGTATTATATAACAGAGCATAATAAAATATAATATGTATTAATACATAAATACATGATATAGTATAATATTAATGTAATGTAATATAATATTATTATAATATAGTACTATAACATTATGTATTATAGAATAATAATTTAATATAATATTAAATTATTTAATATAAAATATCAATGTATTATGATATAATGTAATATAATATTATATTTATAGTATAATATAATAATAAATATATAAAATATTATAATTATTAGTGTAAATTAATTTTTCATCCTTCTAATGACCATTTATCTCTCTAACAAATTTTCTAACTAGGTGATAAAATTGGTTAAATAATTACTAATATTTATTTTTATTTATTTATTTAGATCAGATTATTTGCCACTCACTCATTATTTTTCTTTTTATTTATTTTATTTATTTATTTATTTATTATTTTATTTTATTGAAATATAGAGGAGTCGCCGGCCATGGGTGGTGGCCGGTATGGTGGCTGCCATCGTGGGTAGCCACGAGCTCTCAAAACAAAAAAAAAGAAAAAAAAAGAAGAGGAAGAAGGAACAGAGGCGGCGGCGTTGAGAGGAAGAAGAAAATAGAGAGGGAGAGGGAGAGGATGGGTGAGAGAGAGGAAGAGGCGGGATGAGAGTTTTAGGGAAAAAAAGTATGATTTAAATGGAGATATTTTGGTCCAAAAAACAGCTTTCTGACAAAGTTGAAAACAGCATTCTTGGAAAGCTCCAAATTAGAGCTTTTCCCCAAAAGCTGTTTTCAGCTTTCCGCAAAAGCTGAAACAGCTTTCCGAAAATTTTTACCAAACACCATTTTTTATCTAAAAGTACTTTTGGAGGGCCAGAAAGTACTTTTTGGCCCTCCAGAAGCTCCCAGGGCCTTAGTCCTTTTTCAATTCTCCTTGGAATCCTGTTCAGAAGGAGACTAGCTGGATGGAAGAACATTCTTTGATTCTTCCTCTTTCTACTTCTATTATTTCCCATTCTTTTCATCCTAATCATCCACCCTCTCCTCTTATTCTTGACAAATCTACTAGTCAAAATGAAACTGAGGCTGTAGTTAATCTTGGCAACTCTATGCCTACTACAGAGAAGACTGATCCAAAAGAGGTGAGTGTCTTGTCTACCAAAGAAGGAATAAGAAGCCTGATTCAATTAATGATCAAGACCAGTCAGAATCCTCCTTGCCAACTCCAGGTAATTCTGATTTCTCTCCTACTTATGCTCCTATATCCAGTGAAAATGTTGCTTCTGATGATTCATATTTAAATCTTCCCATCATTTTTTGTAGAAGTACTAGAGAATGTACTCGACATCCTCTGCAGAGGTAAATGTCTTAATTCTCATTTGACACCTTCGTATGCCTCCCTCATCTCTGCTCTAAAAACTACACCAATTTAAACAGCTTATGTCAAGAACCCATCATACATGTTCTCAAACATTGATAAAACAGATGCCAATATCTTATGCCAGAGAGATACGGCTTGCTAGTCATGGACATGTAATTTACATTACATTCCCTATATCTTTACAATATTAAAAAGGAAGTTATGAAGTTTAGCAATATTCTGCAAACATCTTGCTTGTCAAATTTTGTTCCCAAAATATCCTGAACTCCATAAAAGGTTGTTGGTCTATGAGACAGGTTTCCTGTTTCCATTTCTTCCTTTTTAGCAATAAATCCAATCAGATCCAACTTTCAGGTCCAAATAAACTCCCATATTAGGTTTTCTGCAATTTAATCTCAACATAGTTCTGTAATAATACTCTTCATGGACAAGAGCATAGGGTGGGAGGTAGCAAGATGGACTAAAAAGGAAGTCTACTTTCTTCTTGATTAATATCCTACGTAATACCTGCAATTCCATGTACAATCACCTAATACTAGCCTGTTCTCTTCTCTATGCTATCCTTATACATTTCCTATTAATTCCATCTAATTACAGTGGGCTATTGTTCCATCTTAACATAAATCTTCTGAAATAAAGCCACTCCTACATCTACAGCATGTGCCTTTACCTAGCATGCCAAATTGTGGAACTCATCAAAGATGGGTTGTTATGGTTGAGAAATTGGTTTCATCTGCCTTTATTTGATCGACAATGAGTTGAAGTGAATCAAAGGCACATTTATTTTTCTAGACTGTATTGCATAACCGAGCTTGCAAAGAGACGTTCGCTATCCAAGATAAAGGATGGCTCCACAAATCATATTTCTTGACTGCTTTCTATCTGATGAGCATAAGGCAATGTCACTAAAAAATGCCATTTGTTGCCCAACACTCCATCCTGAGTTATGCCGATGCCTTTGTGTATGTCATGATTGGCTTTTAAGTCAATACTTAGTATCTTTAGTAGGTCATATTCACAATCGGTCTATACTTTTGAACTTTTTGTAACTTAGCATGCGCCTCAAGTAACCATTCCACCTGTTTCAACCAACTCTCTTCAGATGTTGACTCGGCCTATCTTGCATGGCACTTCATGATAGTTTGATCGGTCTACCACTATCATTTAATCCTGTATGTGGTCGCGTGCCACCATCTTAGCCAATCTTCATGTTCTTGATATAGGCAAGATGCACATAGTCCTATCCAATATTTAACTCCAGTTAGTGGCTTTCATCCTTGCTTTGTTAAATCAATCATGAACCCTCAACCTACTTTTCATTACCGAGGCAAGAGGCTCTCATTACTAAGTTTTTGTCATCACCACATGGCGGTTATCCAACCTATCTTTGGGGTTATATCACATGTTAGGATGTGGTGTAAACAAAATTTAAGGACTATATATGTCCATCCAATTATAATAGAAACACTAGGTAATTATGATACACGTCAAGACGAAGGAAGCATAACAACTTCCACATACCTTCCCAATACCTCATGTATACCATGTTATACACAAAATTTGAGATGACAATGAATAATATACTCCTCGCATGGTGACTTTTCAGCACATCAAATGGAGCAACAATAGGAAGAGAAACAAGATCGCAATGGGCAAATACCACCACTGAACTCAGCAGAAAATTGTGCTACAGCACACAAACATAATACCATCGAGTATTTATCTTAGAATATGCTACTCCATGGTCATATCCGAGATCCAATTTCTTCTTCCGAAAAAATCCAATTCCCAAGTATCCACACATTCAATAACCAATCAACAGAGATCAACAGTTCAAAAGAGACGCAGAACTCAAAAATCTGTCCACTAAAGAAGATGAATACTGATCAATTCAGTCAAACAAACTCAAAAGATCGGAGATTAAAAACCCACAAACTACCAGGAAAGAGTAAAATGACTCAGAAACTGATAAGAAATCAACAGATTTTAGGGTTAAAAAAATCTCACCTTTATTACCTCTTGAACTCAGACAGAGAGCAACAGCGATCTTGGAGGCGACGCGATCTAAGGCCAGAGCTGGCACGTAGAATAGCAAGAGCGGCACAGGCAGGAGGGCCGCAGAAGAACCCGGGCGCTGTCCGAGCTCTTCTATTTTACGCTGAGACCCGTTCTTGTCACCGGCAGTACGCCCACCCCCCTGCCCCCAACGCGTACAACCACGCCTACGGACGGCAACCTTCACGGGCTCCATGTGTACGGCACGAGGTAAGATCACCTCCGATGGGAGACTTTGACCGGAGCACGAGAACGAAGCACGTGGCATCGCTGTCAGAACTCGTATTGTCCACCTAAAGCGAGTCTACGAAATCACTCAAGGTCGGTTACATCTTCCGTCTATGATATTACTTTTGAGTCATCTACAACCGTTTGATATGGATCCGACGGTAGAGGTCGCCACACCGTCACTGTGACATCAGCTTGTCCTGGGCTGTAGATGGTGACCGGTCATATTAATGATATTATTAATATAATTTTTATTTTAAATAATAAATAGATTTCTTATAGCCACCATGATGGAGCTCTATTGTAAAGGTAGCCATAAACATGATAATAGTATACACAGTAACAGAAAACAAGATAATATAGCTCAATTAGTAACAAAGTAAGCAGTTGTATAATCAAAATATATATATTTTCCTACTTTCTTATGGCACATTACTGAGTTTCTATTTCTTTCATTTTCAACAAATTAGATTTGTAATATAATATACACAAAATTTAGTAATCCTATACCCAAGAATACATCACACTATTATTGTGTTGGCCATATAGAGTTAACTTTGCTATTTGGCAACAAATTAAGCTCCAACTACTACACACATCCACAAAACAAAGTTATTCAATTCAAAAATTACACACTTGATACCAACAAAATCACTCCAAACATATATCCATGCACTGACAGTAACTACCAAAACCCAAAATGAAGAACAAGTAGCATTTTATTTGGGGATTCATTGTCTAATGTATGTACCGAAACGTAAATAAAAACCAAACATCACAACAGTATACATACTTAAACTATAACAGCGCAATTACATTGATGATACAAATATAAAACAAGACCAAAGTACTAAACAACAATGGAAGAAATGATGAAAACCCTTGTTAACCTATCGAGCACGTATCTTCGAATACTTGCTCCCTTGCTTTCTACTTCATGGTACCATCTTCTTTATACTCGATGAATCGAAAGAATTTCATGATCAAAGCTACAAGATGTTGGCTTTTCTCTCTCGATTGCCTCTCTCTCAATTTCCCCCCAATTTGATAAAACAATATAGGTTTGTTTTAGATTGTGCCATGTAATTAAACTTAAAGGGCCCATGCGAACGGTTAAAACTTTTGGAGTCCAAATGTGAGAAATTGAAGTTGAGGGTTTAAATTAAACCCAGACACAAAGTTTAGGATTTTATGTGAATTTGAACCTATTAATAATGTTATTAATACAAATTAATGATGTCATTAATATGGTTCTTTATTATAGATACTAAATAGGGCTCTCATATCCATTCTATTCTATGAGATTCTATTATCTATTCTATTATATGCATTCTATATTATATTTCAAGAACAATTGCATAAAAGATTACAAACTATCCTACATTGCATTGAGTTATATGAGAGTATATACCAAAAATGAAGGTTCAACTAGTATCAAGCTTTCCATTCATCATGATGATGCTAATATTAATGACATCAATATTAATATACTTAGCCATCATGAAAGTTCACTACTTAATATGTAATAATTATTAATAACACTAGTATTAATATACTCGGCCATTATTAAAGTTCATTGCTTAATGTATAATAGAAATTTATCTATTAAAATCTTCTATTTATTATAATTTGTTTATTGCCATATTGTATTTCAAAAATAATTGGAAAAAGGTGAAAAAATTGTTTGTCATGCATTGCACAAGGTTGATGTTAAAAACACGGATATTAATGATAGGAGATTTGCATGGAGCCACAATTTTTGTAGAATTCTCTTTTCACTATATGGATGCTACTATTAAATATGGGAGTTTCCACTTGGCAATTCTAATTGGAGGCTCTACTGAGCTCTCTATTCATCTTGTAAATGTTGGTATTAATGATGTCATTAATACAATTTTTTATTTTGGAAAATAATTAGTGTTCTTATATCTATTCTATTATTTATTAGCCATCTATTATCTATTATAATATATATATATATAATGGTGGCCCAACTTGTGCCAAGCTTACCATTCTCCATATGAATATCCATATTAATTATGTTATTAATATGTACTAATGATGCCAATAATATGATTCTTTAGTTTGGAGAATAAAAAATAGAGTTTTTATATCTATTCTATTCTATTAGATTCTATTATCTATTCTATTACATGCATCTATATTATATTTTAAGAATAGTTAAAAAAAAGGAGATGAAACTAGACACTATTATACATCTAAAATAGAGGCTCAGCTTACATAAACCTCTTAATTCTCCATCATTAAAGGCCATTACTTAATATGCAACAAAATATCAATTAATGACACTGATATTAATATGCACGACCATTATTAAAGTTCATTACTTAATATATAATAGAAATTTGATTATTAAAATTTTCTATTTGTTATAATTTGTTATATTGTCATATTGCATTTCAAAAATAGTTCAAAAAAAGAGAAAAAAAATTGTGCCCCGTTCACCATCCGAGATCGATGTTAATGACACAATATTAATTGTCACGCCCCAAACCCACCACTCGGGTCGACCACGTGACACGGCCACATAATCCCTAAAGTAAAACCCTAGAGATCATGTAAGGTCTAAAAAGGTATAATATTCACAAAAATGCCAAAATCAATGATTAATGTATTTAAATCAAATCAACTAAAATATACTAATTGATTACATAATTTCAAATGTCCATAAGCAAAAGATAAATTAACTTCTAACTATCTAGCAGTCTGACTCTAGATCGATCTCACTTCTCGTCCCATCCGATGAATTCTATAAATCTAGTGCCTCTAAAAAAGAAAGTAAGTACAGTATGTGCTTTTCCAGCCTAGTAAGAATCCCAACAGCCACATCAGTAATTATAAGAAAATAATCTAAGCAACAAAATAAGTGTTATTTCATCATTCGAAAGGCTCAATAAACAACATGTATATATAAACCAGTACATATACATAAATACTCTTTTACACATTATTTTATTCACTTTCATATTAATCTGATTTCCAAATTTTAAGTTTATCACTTCTGGCTTTGGACTAACCAAGATCATGACCCAGTCTAAGACTGCACAAATTCCATGCATAAGCTTGTGGCAGCTATCCCACGCATAAGCCCGTAGAGGCTATCCTACGCATAAGCTCGTAAATGCTATCCCACGCGTAAGCCCGTGGAGACTATCCCACGCATCAGCTCGTGGCAGCTATCCTACGCATAAGCTCGTAAAGGCTATCTCATGATAAGGCTAGTCCAATCCATTTTACATGTCTAATTTTACATGTTTAATCAATTTTCCATCACATCACATATTTTCATGTATTCTCAAAAATATGATAATTCTTCCCAATTTAATTATTTCAATATTTCCATAATAAACAAGATGCACACCTCATATGTGTCATACAAGCTCATAAAATTAATAACAACATACTGATACAATATATCCAACGATAAATCCAATACATGCATAAATAGAGGTGCTCAGATGTAAGAATTCTTACAGAAATTTGTAGACTGACTCAAACACGTATCTAAATCACAACCTACGAGCTGGGGTGTTGAGTCCTCTGATCAAAACCTCCTGGCACCGCTGATTCTTCCCCTACAACATCAATTATAAATCACAAACTAAATCATTTAATATTTAAATATTCTAAACCATAATTTACATCTACTTTGGGGCCCATCACTAGATCCCCAAACATCTTAATCCCTCCAGATCTAGGGGCAGTCAGGGTGGCCCGACTCCCACCCTTGTACCACCGGCCTATGTCGTCGCCAGCCGTGGCCGCTGCCACGCTGGCGACAATGGCCGGTCCCGGTGAAGAGACCAAGAGAAAGGAAGATCCCTCTCTCTTCATGGTTGGGAGTACATCTCCCTCCCTCAAATCTCTTTGGTCCAAGGGTAATAGCCATGGTGGTTGTGCCCTCTTCTTCCACCCGACAACATCTCGGCCACCACAGGCCGAACCATCGCCGGCCGCCACTGTTGCAGTCGCCGGCGATGGTGGCCGGCCAAGAGAGGGAGGGAAGAAGAGGTTTCTTCTTCTTCTTCCCCCAAGAACCGGAAGGGTTTCCCCCCCTCCTCCATCATCAATGGAAGGCCACCATGATGGTGGCTCAGCCCTCCACCCGACGGCAGCCACGGTGGCCCACGACTCACCGTCGTCGCCGCTAGTGGCCAACCGACGAGAGGAAGAGAAGAAGGGGATGGGATCACGAGGAAGAAAACCTCGGATCCCCCACTCCCCATCATCAACAAAATCCAAAAATCCCTCACCAATCCTCACACAATCTCGATCAACCCCTAAATGCCATGGATCCCGGCCAACCCGGCGGCCGGCGGCAGCAAGATCCGGAAGAGAGAAGCTGAAACAAGGGTACCCTGTTCCGGACTCTTCTCCGACGATCTCACCGGCCAAATTCCAACCAACCCAGCCCTAAACCTAGCAAATGAAGCGCAAGGGGTGAGCCATGCTTACCTCAGTCCGATGGGGTGCTCCGGCAACCTTTCCGTCGAGAAATCGGAGGAGAAATCTTTGAGCAACCTCGGATCAAATCCCACGGATCCAAGGCACCTTCACCAGTGTGGAGTGATTGATTATAACCCTATTTGATTTTGATGAGCTCAAAGCATTTGAGTATATCTTATGTTTTACTAATGAATCCAATCTAGTGTTTCAGTCAAATACTTGTAAATTTATGGTTAAGAGTCTCTAGATTTGGTTCAATACATTTTGGATAAGTAAAGAATTCAATTTGAACCAAAGTCTGAGTCTCGAGTCGACTCCGGGAGATTACGAGTCGACTCCAAGCGTATCAGAAGCACTGGCACAGGCTCGAGTCGACTCCTGTACATTACGAGTCGACTCCGACTGAGAACAGACAGACGGACAGAAAGATTCATCTCAGAATCTGTCAACGAGTCGACTCCTGAAGAGCGCGAGTCGACTCCGATGCTTGCCGAGTCGACTCCAGGGTAGTACGAGTCGACTCCAAGGAGTAACAGACAGAAAGACAGAGAAGCTATTTTGGACCCTGAGAGCCGAGTCGACTCCTGAGGAACTCGAGTCGACTCCGATGGATGGCAGGTCGACTCCTAAGGAAGCGAGAGTCGACTCCCAGAGAGAAGCAAGGCAAAAGTCAGAGAGCAAATTTCGGACACTGAGAGCCGAGTCGACTCCCGTAAAGTCCGAGTCGACTCCAAGGCAGCGCGACCCCAAAAGACAGAAGACGGTATTTTCGTCTCTGAGAGGCGAGTCGACTCCAAGACAGTTCGAGTCGACTCCAAGGCAGCGCAACCCCAAAAAGACAGAAGACTGTTTTTCGGATACTGAGAGCCGAGTCGACTTCGAGACAGTTCGAGTCGACTCCGAGACGGCACGAGTCAAAAGACAGAAGATCGGAAGTTCGGACTCTGAGTGCCGAGTCAACTCCCAGAATATCCGAGTCGACTCGAGTGAGCAAACTTGAAAAATACATCTCTGGATTCCTTGGAACGAGTCGACTCCAAAAGTGCCTGGTCAGCTCCAGACATTGGGGAGTCGACTCCAGGTTGAGTCGAGTCGACTCCAAGTCGAGACAGCACTTTAATTCAAATCCGGAACAGTTGCCGAGCCGTCTCCAGAAAAGCACGAGTCGACTCCTGCAATAGGCGAGTCGACTCCAGATCGCGCGAGTCGACTCCGATCCCAACGGTAACATTGTCAGGATGTGCAGAATATGCAGAACGGCTAGGAGAGTGTGTCTAACGGCTATTTTTCTCTGGGAATGGCTTAAATAGCTTGAGGAAACAGTAATAGAGCAAGATAGAGAGACTCCATTGAAAGCTAAAGTGATTTCCACCAACCAAGAGCTCTCTAGAGTGATTACACGCAAAAGAAGGAAGAAGTGCATTGAAGTCGATTCACCAACTCCCTTCCTCACATTCAAGGCTCTCCTCCAGACAGCAAGTCTACTTCAAATTCAAGAGGAGTCAAAGAGTTCGAAAAGCCCCAATCTCCATCTCCAAAATCAGTTTGAGGGCTTCTTACTCTTCCTTGTTTAAATTGTTTTAAATACGCTTTTGAGAAGCTTCTTTTTCTGTTTGTTTCAAACCAGTTTGTTTCTTACTTGATTCAATCAGGGGATTGAATCAAGGGTTGTAAGGTTTGTTGGTGAGCCTAGGTTAAAATCAACGGTGTAAGGGTTTGATTATGATCCCGGAAAAATAATCGGATGGTTCTAGTCGGTGAGCCTGGAAAAACCGACCGAGTTCGTTGTGATCTCGTAAAACAACAAGTTAGGTTGTGAGCTTGTAAAACAACCGGCTGTAATGCGAGGGGTTATAGTGAATTCCCAAGTGAGGCTTGGGGAGTGGAAGTAGGAGCAAGGGTTAGCTCCGAACCACTATAAATTTCCTTGTGTTTGTGATTGCTTTATTGTCTCTTACTTTCCTTTCATTCACTGCATATAGCAACTAATTAATCCACTTGCAAAAGTTTTAATTAGTTATTCACAAAGCTTTTAAATTGTAATAATTGTTTTAAAACCTAATTCACCCCCCCTCTTGGGTTGTCTATCTGGGCAACAAGTGGTATCAGAGCCGGAACTCTTTTACCAAAAGAGTAAAAGATCAAAATGACAACCCCATTTGGATCTTCTCATATTGAGGGCCAGTCCACCCATAGACCTCCATTCTTTAATGGATCCGACTACTCATATTGGAAGGCTAGGATGAGAATATTTATCCAAGCCCAAGACTATGAGATGTGGACCACCATACTTAATGGACCATACATCCCGTCCATTTTTGTAGAGGGTGTCACTATACCCAAACTTGAAAAGGATTGGGATGACAATGACATAAGGAAGGCACAACTAAATGCCAAAGCAATGAATGTGCTTTATTGTGCTTTAGATAGAAATGAATTCAATAGAGTCTCAACTTGCATTTCTGCAAAAGAGATTTGGGATAGACTTGAAGTGACCCACGAGGGCACAAATCAAGTAAAAGAATCTAAAATAAATATATTAGTTCATAAATATGAATTATTTAAGATGGATTCCAATGAAACAATTACTTGCATGTTTACTAGATTTACTGACATTGTCAATGGCCTAAAAAGCCTTGGCAAAAATTATACTAACAGTGAACTTGTCAGGAAGATTCTTCGTTGTTTGCCAAGGTCATGGAAAGCCAAGGTAACGACAATCCAAGAAGCCAAGGACTTAAACAAGCTGCCACTCGAGGAGCTTCTTGGATCCCTCATGACGCATGAGCTAACTATGAAGCAACACAGTGAAGAAGAGTCCTCCCACAAGAAAAAGGTAATAGCCCTCAAATCTGTTTCTACTAACAAAGATTTATCTTGCAGCAGCAGCAGTGAAGAGGAAGACAATGAGGGAGATGATGATGAGGCTCTTCTCGTGCGTAAGTTCAGAAAATTCATCAACCGAAAGAAGTCCTTTCATCAAAGGAGAGGCCCCTCAAGTTCCTATCACAAGGATAAGGGTAAGGAAAGGAAAAATGAGGGAATCGAATGCTACGAATGTAAGAAGCCGGGACACTTCAGAGCAGACTGTCCTTTGCTCAAGAAGGCCAGCAAGTACAAGAAAAAGAAGGTCCTCGTCTCCACCCTATCGGACTCCGATACATCATCATCATCATCGGATGAGGAACAAGAAGAAAAGGCCAACCTATGTTTTATGGCAAACGACAATGAGGTAACATCTGAAACACATTTAGACTTTACCTTCGATGAATTATATGATGCTTTCAATGAATTAATGGACGAATATAAGACAATAAACCTTAAGAACAAAGAATTGAAACTAACTAACCAATCTCTCTTCCGTAAGTACGATACATTAGTTAAGGATAAAGATGTTATCATTAAAGAAAATTCAGAACTTAAGACAAGCAACCAACTGTTAATTCAAAAAACTAATACTTTAATTAAAGATAACGAAAAACTAACCAAGGAAATTTCTAAACTTAAAAAGGGTAAACAAACTTTTAGAGATAATTTCACAAAAGACTTAAATGCACTAAAATCAGAAAAACAAAAGTTGGCACTAGAACTTGAAAAGTACAAACCTTTTGTAGAAAAGTTTACATATAGCTCTGAAAAATTGGAAATGATACTTAATAGTCAACGAGCTGTGTTCAATAGAGCTGATTTAGGGTATAAACTAAAAAATAAGCAAAAGCTCCTTAGTAATTTCTTTGTAAAAGCAGGGAAAAGCAAAACTAAGAAAATAACCTGTTTTTGCTGTGGAACAATAGGACATAAAGCTAATGTGTGTGATTATAGAAAAGAAAAAACTAAAAGAAAAATTAAAAGGGTTTGGGTTCCAAAAGGAACCAACATTACTAACCATGAAGGACCCAAGAAAACTTGGGTGCCTAAAATTGTATGATTTCCTTGTGTAGGAGTGTCTTGCAGCCAAGGTCGACAAAAACTGTTGGTACTTGGATAGTGGCTGCTCAAGACACATGACGGGTGACAAAGACCAATTCTTCACCCTTGAGCCTAAGAAGGGAGGTGCAGTGACATTTGGAGACAATAACCAAGGTCACATCATTGGTATAGGTAAAGTACAAATCACCCCTTCAACCTTTATTGATAATGTTCGATATGTTGATGGTCTTAAGCATAACCTACTTAGCATTAGTCAATTGTGTGATAGAGGTTTTGATGTTCTGTTCAAACCATCTTTATGCATCATAACCAACTCAATTGACAACAGTTTAGTATTTAAAGGAATTAGACGTGGCAATGTGTACGTAGTAGATCTTGAGGATCTTGCTAAACATAACCCTTGTTTAGTTGTTAATGATACTAAGGATAATGATGCAAGTTGGTTATGGCACCGTAAGTTAGGTCATGCAAGTATGGATACAATATCAAAACTAGTTAAAAGAGATTCCGTGATAGGTTTGCCAAAACTAAAGTTTGAGAAAAATAAAGTATGTGAAGCTTGTCAATATGGCAAACAATCAAGGAACTCCTTTAAATCCATAAATTGTGTCTCTACTTCTAGACCTCTTGAACTCCTACACATGGATCTATTCGGACCAACTAGAACCACAAGTCTAGGTGGAAATAAATATGGTCTTGTTATTGTAGATAATTTTTCTAGATATACTTGGGTCATGTTTTTAGCTCATAAAGATCAAGCATTTTCAGTATTTAAGAAATTTCATAAGGAAGTAACAAATGCTAGAGATACTTCAGTCATAGCTATTAGAAGTGATCACGGAACGGAATTTAAAAATCATCTATTTGATGAATTTTGTAGTAAAAAGGGAATAACTCATAATTTTTCTGCACCTAGGACACCACAACAAAATGGAGTTGTAGAAAGGAAAAATAGAACCCTAGAGGAAATGGCTAGAACCATGCTATGTGAAAGTAACCTCCCTAAGTACTTTTGGGGAGAAGCCATTAATACATCATGTCATATACTAAATAGAGTTTTATTGAGACCCATTATAAAGAAAACACCTTATGAACTTTGGAAAAATAGAAAGCCCAAAGTAAACTATTTTCATGTTTTTGGATGTAGGTGTTTCGTTCATAATAATGGGAAGGATAACCTAGGTAAATTTGATTCTAAATCTGATGAGGGTATATTTTTGGGGTATTCTACAACTAGTAAAGCCTATAGAGTTTTTAATAAAAGAACCCTTGTTATTGAAGAGTCTATACATGTTGTTTTTGATGATTCTAGTGATATCTCTTCTAGCAAGAGAGTTGATCTTGATGATGATGCTGAAATTCTTGAAGAAAAGATTGATGAGATGACATTACAAGAAGATGAACAAAAACTAATTGGAAATGCATCATCAAGTCAAGAGGCAATTGTGGATCATGGGCTGACTAAGGCTTGGAGGTATGCTCATGGGCATCCTAAGGAATTAATTTTAGATGATCCATCTCAACCTGTTAGGACTAGAGCATCTCTTAGGAACTTAAATAATCATCTAGCATTTGTCTCACATTTTGAACCTAAACACATAGAAGAAGCTGAAAAAGATGTAAATTGGATAAATGCAATGCAAGAAGAACTAAACCAATTTACTAGAAACAAGGTATGGAACCTAGTTGAACGACCCTCTGAATATTCACTTATAGGTACCAAATGGATATATAAAAATAAACTTGATGAAAATGGAATTGTAATTAGGAACAAGGCTAGACTAGTAGCAAAGGGCTATAATCAAGAAGAAGGTATAGACTTTGATGAAACCTTTGCTCCTGTAGCTAGACTTGAGGCAATTAGATTGTTACTAGCATTTGCATGCTCTAAGGATTTCAAATTATTTCAAATGGATGTAAAAAGTGTATTTTTGAATGGGTATATTAATGAGGAGGTGTATGTAGAACAACCTCCTGGTTTTGAAAATCATCAATTCCCCAATCATGTGTATAAATTAAACAAAGCACTTTATGGTTTGAAACAAGCACCTAGAGCATGGTATGAAAGACTTAGCAAATTTCTACTAGATCATGAGTTCTCTAGAGGAAATGTAGATACAACACTATTTTTAAAGAAAAAAAATAAAGAAATGTTAGTAGTGCAGATTTATGTTGATGATATTATTTTCGGTGCTACTAACAATCGCCTCTGCGAAGAATTTGCTGACTTGATGCAGAGCGAATTTGAAATGAGCATGATGGGAGAGCTGAACTATTTCCTCGGGCTCCAAATCAAACAATCTGAAGAAGGGATCTTCATCAATCAAGCTAAATACATCAAGGAGATGCTTAAGAAGTTTGATGTGGAAGGAAACAAGTCAATCAGCACACCCATGAGTTCATCATGCAAACTAGACCAAGATGAATAAGGTAAATCAGTAGATCAAAAGATGTATAGAGGTATGATAGGATCTTTATTATATCTCACTGCAAGTAGACCTGATATCATGTTTAGTGTATGCATGTGTGCTAGATATCAATCTAATCCTAAGGAATCTCATTTAATTGCAGTCAAGAGAATCTTTAAATACCTAATAGGAACAAAAAATATAGGTTTATGGTATTCTAAAGAATCTAGCCTGAACTTAATAGGATATACAGATTCAGATTTTGCTGGTTGTAAACTTGATAGAAAAAGTACCAGCGGGTCATGTCAATTCTTAGGAGAAAATTTAATCTCATGGTTTAGCAAGAAACAAAACTCGGTTGCATTATCTACTGCTGAAGCCGAATATGTTGCTGCCGGAAGTTGTTGTGCTCAAATCATGTGGATCAAACAACAACTTGAAGATTATGGAATTAAACAAGATAAAATTCCCATTAATTGTGACAATACAAGTGCTATTAACTTAACTAAGAATCCAATTCAGCACTCAAGAACCAAACACATTGAAATAAGACATCACTTCATAAGAGATCATGTACTGAATGGTGATGTTACACTTCAATTTATTTGTACTGATGATCAACTAGCTGACATCTTCACAAAACCCTTGAGTGAAGAGCGATTTTGTGTGCTTAGGAGAGGATTAGGAGTGATTGATCCATCCTAGTGATGTTCTCTTCTAGTTTATTGATTTTGATGATTAGCTTGTGTTAAATATAGAGTTTCTCATCTATGATTATCAAATCAGATCATAAACTTAGTAATTATCCCTTGTTTGGCACGAAAATAACATGATTTTTAGGTGCGTGCCAGAGTTCGAGTCGACTCGGATACATTTTAGAGTCGGCTCATGAGGGGGAGTCGACTCGCCATAGATAGGAGTCGACTCGAGGTCGATGGCATCATAGGGGGAGTCGACTCGCGCATATTTTGGAGTCGACTCGAGGTCGAGTCGACTCGCGACTTACTGGAGTCGACTCGCGGTCGGGAATCCGATGTTTTAACCCTAATCGAAGCGTTTAATCGACAATTCTATTCACCGCCTCCACTGTTCAAAAACCCTAGAGTCGTCTCCGACCTCCATTAGGGCATTTCCGTCGAGTTTCCCCCCGATTCCTCGTGTCTTTCCCCCTCCTTCGGTCTAGGATGCCTCGGAAAGTTGTTGTCCCGAGCCGGAAGAAGCCCCAATCCGCGAGCAGCGCCGAGCGACGGTCCAAGGCTCGGAATGAACCCGTGAGGCCACAACCTCCGGCTCCTTCCCCGCCGAGGCCGTTCCCTCGCGTCCGTGCGCCGGAAAGGCGGTCTCCACCGGGAGGTATGTCAACTTTGACTTCCTCTCCCGAGAAGGCTTTACAATAGGGCATAGGTTAAGGGCTCAAGGGTTAGAGATGTTTTGTTCCCTAGATCTCCCTACTTACCCGGGGTTAGTTAGGGAATTTTACGGTACAGTAGCTAGGGGTCATGGTGGGATACAGGGAACCGTAGCGGGTGTCCCTTTATTTATTTCGGAGGATTTCATTGCACAAATCCTCCATCTTCCCCAAGTAGGGGTGTTTCCCTCTCACCCAGCCGATAAGACTGAGGCCCTTACGGCCATACTAGGGAGTCCACCCCAGTCCCCCCTAGATGAGGTGTCTGCAAGTCAACTATCAGTTGAAATGCGGCTCCTCTTAAGTATTATATCTAGGACCCTCTTCCCTAAGACCGGTCGTTTTGATTTTGTATCTGAGAGGGACCTAGCCCTGAGGTTCTACATTCTTCAGGATACTCCAATCAACTTCCCAAAACTCATCTATAAATACCTATGTGAGCCTCTAGACAAACCTAGGCTTACTCTTCCCTATGGGATGTCGTATACCCTGATCTTTAGGGAGTTAGAGGTCCCCATTCCTGAGGGGGAACCCTCTCGCTCACTGCGATACACCGATCGCATGGGTGAGGGGACTCTACACAGGATGGGATTCGATAAGGTTGAGGGAGTCTGGGTCCGGAAACCATCCACTTCCACACCTTCTGACCCTACTACTCGACACTCCCCCAGCCCAGATCGTGACTCAGATTTTCCCACCTATCCCTCCACTTCAGCACCTTCTACTTCAGCCGGACCCTCCACTGCACCACCTACTCAGCCATTAGAGGTCCGAATATCTCCTGAGCAGCTCCGGGAGTTGCGGCAGGAGATCGTGAGGGATCTTCGGGACGACCTACTCAGGGAGCTCCGAGGTCCAGCGACTGCTCCCTCCACTGCTCTGGTTCCTTCATTGGCAGCCGTGACCGAGATGACGACTCATCTGAGGGAAGAAATTTTCAATGTAAGAAGCCTAATTCAAGCCCAATTTTCAAATATGAGCGATGTCACGAGTAACACAAGAAAGATGCGAGATGACATCCGACAGGACTTAGGCAGCCAAAGTCAGGGGGCCGAGCGTCTAGCCAATGTATTGATCTTCAAGTTGGATACCCTCCAGGAGAATCTGACTGAGCTCACCTCGATCCAGAGTAGGGCCACCTCGGAGATCATAAGGCAGCTAGGAAACATTACAGATGGGATCAGTCTAATTATGCAACAATCTAGACTGAGCAAGGGAGCCACATCCTCCACCTCAAAGAAATCCTAGCGTGCTTTTTCTTTTTTGATATGTACTTACTGCTTTACTTTTTGTTGTATCTACAAGTGTACTTAAATATACATCAATACAATGAGTAGACATTTCTCTTCCAAATTGTGCAAATTTGATCTCTAATTGCTTTTGTGATGTGCTTTCTTCCTTTTTGCTATGATGACAAAAAGGGGGAGAAAATATATTGAATAGACATGTAAAGGGAATCAATAAAAAGAAAACTTTTAAAACACACAATAATTTGTTCTTAGTGGATTCGATACCTCGAGGCTCATTATCTCTCTGTTGGGGCTCCTAACAAAGTAATCTCCAGAATCTATTCAAGGGATATTCGGAGATTAGTTGAATCATACTCAAGAACAAATTGGCAGATTTTCCCTCTAAAAACCAAAAATTTAAGTTCAAAAGCTTCAATACACTAAAAGAAAATTCAGAGAATCAAAACAAAGTTGAATGCATGTGTTGAGGGGGAGAATCTGAAATTTTAAGAAAGCAAACTCATTAAATATATATAAGCCAAACAATTGATTGCATGACATGAAGGCTTATATAATTCCAAATGAAAGGGGGAGCTTTAACTTCAAAATTTACTGTTTCACACCTTTCAGCTTTGGATAAATTAAATAACTAGACACTTGAATTCATTTTAAAATTTTACTATAAATATCCTTTTTGGTTGAGCAATTCACTTTACATATACTCAATGTTTTGTCATCATCAAAAAGGGGGAGATTGTGGAGTGATTGATTATAACCCTATTTGATTTTGATGAGCTCAAAGCATTTGAGTATATCTTATGTTTTACTAATGAATTCAATCTAGTATTCCAGTCAAATACTTGTAAATTTATGGTTAAGAGTCTCTAGATTTGGTTCAATACATTTTGGATAAGTAAAGAATTCAATTTGAACCAAAGTCTGAGTCTCGAGTCGACTCCGGGAGATTACGAGTCGACTCCAAGCGTATCAGAAGCACTGGCACAGGCTCGAGTCGACTCCTGTACATTACGAGTCGACTCCGACTGAGAACAGACAGACGGACAGAAAGATTCATCTCAGAATCTGTCAACGAGTCGACTCCTGAAGAGCGCGAGTCGACTCCGATGCTTGCCGAGTCGACTCCAGGGTAGTACGAGTCGACTCCAGGGAGTAACAGACAGAAAGACAGAGAAGCTATTTTGGACCCTGAGAGCCGAGTCGACTCCTGAGGAACTCGAGTCGACTCCGATGGATGGCAGGTCGACTCCTAAGGAAGCGAGAGTCGACTCCCAGAGAGAAGCAAGGCAAAAGTCAGAGAGCAAATTTCGGACACTGAGAGCCGAGTCGACTCCCGTAAAGTCCGAGTCGACTCCAAGGCAGCGCGACCCCAAAAGACAGAAGACGGTATTTTCGTCTCTGAGAGGCGAGTCGACTCCAAGACAGTTCGAGTCGACTCCAAGGCAGCGCAACCCCAAAAAGACAGAAGACTGTTTTTCGGATACTGAGAGCCGAGTCGACTTCGAGACAGTTCGAGTCGACTCCGAGACGGCACGAGTCAAAAGACAGAAGATCGGGAGTTCGGACTCTGAGTGCCGAGTCGACTCCCAGAATATCCGAGTCGACTCGAGTGAGCAAACTTGAAAAATACATCTCTGGATTCCTTGGAACGAGTCGACTCCAAAAGTGCCTGGTCAGCTCCAGACATTGGGGAGTCGACTCCAGGTTGAGTCGAGTCGACTCCAAGTCGAGACAGCACTTTAATTCAAATCCGGAACAGTTGCCGAGCCGTCTCTAGAAAAGCACGAGTCGACTCCTGCAACAGGCGAGTCGACTCCAGATCGCGCGAGTCGACTCCGATCCCAACGGAAACATTGTCAGGATGTGCAGAATGTGCAGAACGGCTAAGAGAGTGTGTCTAACGGCTATTTTTCTCTGGGAATGGCTTAAATAGCCTGAGGGAACAGTAATAGAGCAAGATAGAGAGACTCCATTGAAAGCTAAAGTGATTTCCACCAACCAAGAGCTCTCTAGAGTGATTACACGCAAAAGAAGGAAGAAGTGCATTGAAGTCGATTCACCAACTCCCTTCCTCACATTCAAGGCTCTCCTCCAGAAAGCAAGTCTACTTCAAATTCAAGAGGAGTCAAAGAGTTCGAAAAGCCCCAATCTCCATCTCCAAAATCAGTTTGAGGGCTTCTTACTCTTTCTTGTTTAAATTGTTTTAAATACGCTTTTGAGAAGCTTCTTTTTCTGTTTGTTTCAAACCAGTTTGTTTCTTACTTGATTCAATCAGGGGATTGAATCAAGGGTTGTAAGGTTTGTTGGTGAGCCTAGGTTAAAACCAACGGTGTAAGGGTTTGATTGTGATCCCGGGAAAACAATCGGGTGGTTCTAGTCGGTGAGCCTGGAAAAACCGACCGAGTTCGTTGTGATCTCGTAAAACAACAAGTTAGGTTGTGAGCTTGTAAAACAACCGGCTGTAATCCGAGGGGTTATAGTGAATTCCCAAGTGAGGCTTGGGGAGTGGACGTAGGAGCAAGGGTTAGCTCCGAACCACTATAAATTTTCTTGTGTTTGTGATTGCTTTATTGTCTCTTACTTTCCTTTCATTCACTGCATATAGCAACTAATTAATCCACTTGCAAAAGTTTTAATTAGTTATTCACAAAGCTTTTAAATTGCAATAATTGTTTTAAAACCCAATTCACCCCCCCCCCCCCCCTCTTGGGTTGTCTATCTGGGCAACAACCAGATTTGTGGGGAAGATCTTTCCTGAAGGAAGGAGGCTTTATGGCATCCTCCATGACCAGCTGGCTCGCGAAACTGTCGCCTCCCCGGCGCTCGGTCTCCTCTGGCGAATCACCTCCCCCCCTGTGTTGCTCCCTCTTCCACGATCGTGCCCAGGGCATGATCGTAAATGAAGATGGGCCCGGCCTCTTCGGGCCGGCCCATCAATCCCAATTTTTTTTTCCTGGTCTTCACATTAATAATAGGAGATTTTGCATGGAGGCTCAACCTTTGCATAATTTACTATTCACCTATGAATGCCGATATTAAAAATGGAAGTTTCTGCACCTCAATTATTACAATTCGTTGCTTAACATGCAATAGATATTTGGTTATTGAAGCTTTCTTTTTGTATAATTTGTTACATTGATATATTGCATTTCAAGGATACTTGGAAAAGAAACAAAAAAATCATATCCTTTATGTAGCACAAATTATATGCTTGTAATTGCCTATAAAGAAAGACAGGAGGAAAAAAAAAAAAACTTCTTGCATGGAATTTCTTAAATCAATTTTTTTACATAAAAAAAATTCAAATGTCCACTTGATATAATGTATGCGTCCTCTCAATGGATTAGGTAGTTGGTTAAAGCATATAAATTTGATGGGCTACAAACAATCGCAAAAAATAGGAACCCAAAGGATGAATATAATAGGAAAATGGACTAGTAGCCCAAAATCAGTCCCACTAGGCCAATTGTTTAATGCAATTGAAATTCAAGGCATGAAATTAGATATAGTGCGCATATTTTGTTTTGGTAATTAGATATACTTTGTATATGGATGTTTGCAAATTAGTCCATAAAATCTTCTTGATGTGCATATTAATTCTTTCCCTTCATTAAAAATTGTATATTGACACTTAATATTATGTAATATCATAATTTATGAGATATAATTATTTTCAATCTAGTTAATTACAATTAACACAAATATTTACCAAATCTTTCCACATAGATTTTAAATAATTCATAGCCTAAGATATCTAAGATGAATTTTACCTTCAAATTATATATTAGTCTTTTGGATTCTACTCTCTAAAATCTTCATTATTTTTTTTTATTTTTTCAATTAATTAAATTTATATGATTAATATATATACTTCTCGATCTTGGCTTGGGAGTCTCCCCCTTGATGACCTCGGCATGAGTTCAAGAATTGGCATCCTCTTCATCTCCAATATTTTTTATCTCTGTATCCTTTTAAATATATACTTATTACATAGATATACCTCGTTTAATATATCTATCTTTGAAATAAATGTTCCTATTATCTCTTCGGTGAAGTCCACTCCATCCCTTAAATTGTGAATCTTTATAATTAATCGATTGTGAAATTCTCCAAATTACAAAAATAAATATTTTTCATTGCAATATTAAAATTTTAATTTACTAATTAGATCCACAATTTAGTAATAAAAAAAATTATGAGGTATGAATATTTTATGGTTATAAATTGATGAGAAACTTATGATCGCTAAACTTATACATGTTGTCAAACAATAGTTGTGTACATTAGCTAGAACTTGATATCTGATGAAAGCATTTACTTATAGCACAAACAAATGATGATAATACTATTAACCAAGGTTTGCCATACCAGTCGGTATCGTATTGTACTTGACATGCTAGTCGGTACCATACTATACCTAGCATATCGTACTGTACGCTACCAAACCGATATGCAGTCTCGTACTGTACCGATATTTAGTACATCTCCTCATTTCGTACCATATTATGTGCTGACATTATAATAGGATGGTACTAGTACAGAGTCCAGTACCGAGACGGCGACCTTGCTATTAACATCTGAGCTTACAAACTATATAATTTCTAATGAAGCTATCAAAAGAATGAAGATTAATACTATACACCTTTGGAAGAAAAAAGAGACCTTCGCAATCAGTAGCCCTAACTTTATCAAACGAGCATATATAAGTTTCAAGGAATATGATAGACTTCTAGATTTATTTTTTAATTATTTCAGCTAATAATTAGTCAAATTCTAAAATAAAAAATTATTATATTAAGAGACAAGCTTTTTCAATTTTATGAGCATTATTATAATTAGAGGATGATATAGAAAGGGAAGTGTAATAGGATAAGGTCAATACTGAAACAGGTTGATAAATCTCACATAATTTATATTGAGGCAAAGAAATTAGTGAACTAGGTGCATTCACATTGTTTATTTGACTTTTCATGAATTTTATTAATTTCTTGGTCCCTAGTATTCCTAGGTGTTATATGCAATATGTTCTTTATTGTTTCTATGAGAACTAACTTTATCATTAACTATGATAGATAATAAGACCAATTCATTCACAGCCTTACACTTTCACTTGTTAACTAGGGAATATAAGTACATCTTAAGCATGGGCCTATTGGTGTGTAATAATTCAAGAGATTTAAGATATAGAACTTATAGAAATCCAGTGTCTAGTATGATAAAGGTTGTGATATTTCTAATGCTACATAATGTATGCAAATTAGATTTGAAATCATAGTTAATTATTTCATTAAAATAACATCTATGGTATGGGCAATTTTTGCTATATTTTTTTTGATAATTTATCATGTAGAACCTTATATGTGTGTATGCATGTATGTATAAAATCTTTGAGCAAGATTTAAAATATATAATCTTATGATATTATAATAAAATATAGCAAGATTAATCACCACATTATAATTAGAGCTGATTATGGGTTGGGTTTGGGCACAGAGAAGGTTAAATTTTAAATAAGCCCAACCCAAAGCTCGATTAAAAATGAATAGAGTTTCGTTCTGAGGCCCGTGATCAACTATAATAATAATGGCCATAAAGGGGCTTCTGTGCTATGGTGGTATACTATATGTTTACTTGAAAATCTATGGCCAATATAAAAGTGGTAGTTTTCATCCTAGCTTGGAAGCAGCTGCTAGAATGGAAATTAGCTTTGCTTTTTAAAAGCACCAAATTTTGATCATTTAACCAATTGGAGGAATAATACTCAACCAAGCATTTATTATTGAATGATTTTTCTATAACCATTCTAATGTGAAGATCTTTAGGAACTAAGAAGTCCCTCCAAAGAATCCCCACAAATTTGGTCTCTTTTGGAAACATTTCGGCCTGTGGGAATACTAATCAAATAGGTTTTGGGAAATGAAAAAAGGGAAAACGGAGGTTTTTGTTTCTACGGTCTGAACCTTCATAGAGTTTAGTTTCTTGAAATAGTATGGGAAAGTGAGAAAAAGGCTCTCCAAGCAAGCATACTACTTACCGATAGGAGTGGTCTTGTGGATATCGATTAAGAGTGGTCGGATCTTTGGAAATAAGCATAAGGCTATCTGGAGAAATCCAGAGAGGATCCTCATATCTCCAATTTTCTAAAGTAATCTCTCCAAGACCCTAGCAAGATAGGTTAGTACGAGAGCAAATAAGGCTATTGGCAGATCCTTAGCCAAGACTGTGTCTAACCTAATATATGCCTCCACAACCTTAACTGATCAAGAGCATAAAAGATATTTATAGACCTAAATCGAGAAAAAGTTGATATACTCCTAATGAGAGACTGGCCTAGTATGCTAGCAGAAGGCTTGTACATAAGTGTTGTAGCTAGCCTTTGTACTTAAGTCTTGGCCAAAATCGTTCTAGGGACATCAACAAAAGTGTTCGTGTTGAATACTTTCCTAGTAAATTTGAGGTTGAGGAGAACCCCTAAGTACAACCATCTAAGGCTAGTATACAGTGGTTCAAGTGGAAAGTATTGGTTAAGGGGGATGAGAAGCACAGAACAACAAGAATCAAAGATGGTTAGCCATAGAAGGAAACCTCGAGAAGGCTAAGATATTTGAGATGCAATTCTTTTCCTATGTAAATGACTTTTATTGGGAAATACAGTCAAACCAATGGTTCAAGAGATAACACTGAGTGGGCCATTGTCGGTGATAGTGAGGTTTTCTCTAAATAGAGGTTTCAAACTCCGGCCTCTCATAAAGAAAGGTTTCATTGGGATGAAGAAGAAAGATATAGGAGAGGTGTCCATGCACATGGGACTTGATATGGCCTACCATATAAAGATTAGAGAACTCTTGAATCAACACCCGAGTGTCCATAGATTACAAAACCCTAAAACGGCCAAGCTGTTCTTGCCTCTTGCAAGCGAGGGCATTAAACAAAGCGAGATCCTAACTCATCTTACTGCAAAACAGGAGCAAGAAGCTTGGCAAAGATGAAGAGATTTCGAAAGGCAAGAGTTACTGAGAGTGATAAGATGGAAGATGACCTTCCGAGACTTAATAACGACCTCTACACCGTATAGAACCGTACCCTAAAAAGATTCTACTAGATTGCGATATCTCGAAAAGTAACCTAATCAAATTGGGTAAATTGCCACGTGATAACACATGGTCAATCCTTGTGGGAAGAGGAGGTGTATCGGCATGAATCATAGTTAGAGGAGAGATATCTTTTGGAAAGCACAAAAAATCTAAAAGACATATTTATTTCAAATGCTTGAGTATCAATATCTAATATAGTATAGATATGATGCTTAGTACATTCCATTACCTTCCTAATCAATAGTTGATGTGATGTGGAGGGCATTGTTTACATCATATTCTAAAACTCGAGGATAATTGTAGATGCGGCAACTCTGAGGCAGAATACAATAAAGGAGAATTTCAAATCAAAGGAGGCTTCGAATCAAGTACTTAAGTCAAATAAGTCTAAAACTTCGATATCATTCGTTCTTACCCATGGAGCAAGTCGAGTAACTAGGAAGCGACTTAAATATGACACTTAACAAACCAAGTAAAAAGAACATCAGATCAAGTAGCCGTTAGAAAGGTTGAGCGAAGACTGATATTGAATCAGCCCAATCCTATATGGTGAACTATAGGTTTTTTTCATGAGAAATAAAATATTTTTTTCTTTTTACAAAACTTTGAAAAGCAATTTCTTTTTGGTACATGCAAGAAAACATGAGGAGTTTTTTTTTTTTTTTACACGACTTTCTAAAATAATTAAGAAAACTCCACTCAAATTCGATTTTAGATATTATTTTGATATCTTTAACATATTTAGATAATTTTAACATGCATGACTAGTTTTTATTTTTTTACAAAAATTGTTGATATTTCAAATAACTTATATATATATATATATATATATATATATATATATATATATATATATATATATATATATATATATATATATATATATATATATAAACTTTCTTGAATTTTAGAGAGAGGTTGAGTTTTCTCTCTTCTTTTTATTTATTAGATTTCTTTACGTATAAAGGAAGAACACGTGCAAATCACACGCCCCTTTCCCGCCAGCTTTTCGCTCTCTTTTTCCGGCACCCGTATTCGCAGAGCAGGCAAAACCTAGGGTTTCTTGAATGCGAACTTGAGCGGCCGGAATCGGCAAAGCCAGCAGTAAGGAAGGAAGGCAACAAGGTTTCGCCGCGAGAAAACGGAAGACAGAGATGGGCACGGAAGGGGCCACCCCGGAAAGAAGAACAACCAGGTCCTCCTCCTCCCTCTCCAAACCCTCACTCGATGCCCCCAAACCGCCTCTCTCTCCTCCCCAATCCCTACCCTTTGATCTCCTATTCTCCGACGAACCCCTCTCCATCGACACCCTTCTCTCGAATCTCCCCGGCAGAAGCGCACAAATCCTCGAAATCTCGCGCCTGATCGGGCCCCCGAATTCCCCCATGCTCCCTCTACTCTTATACGGCGGCGTTTCCACCGGCAAGACCAGCGCCATCCTCCAAATATTCCACCATTTAAACCGCCCCTTTGTTTACACCAGCTGCCGCTCCTGCCACTCCCCCCGAATCCTCTTCGAGTCGGTGCTCAACCAGTTGCTGCTCCACAGAAGGCATCCCGGCAATGGATATTCGAGTGCTCGGCGCTGCGAGAGGGCCTCCGACTTCGTCAACCTGCTTCGAGATGCGCTGTCTCAGGTGACAGGATCTCTTAGAGGTAAAAAGAGTAAATTGGATGGCAATAGGGAGATGATTTATTTGATTTTTGATAACGTGGAGCGTATTCGGTCGTGGAACAAGAGCTCGGATATTCTTGCTTTGCTGTTTAGACTGTTTGATGTATTGAATTTTCCTGAAGTGGGTTTGATTTATATCAGTAATGCAGCGCCTGATGCTTATTATTCGATGACTGGTTCTGTTGAGCCTGTTAGTGTGCATTTTCCTGATTATACAGTGGATGATCTTTTTAATATTCTTATGTTGAGAAGCCGAGCCAATCCGAAACTCTATTCCTCTTTTCTCAGGTGAATTGGATCAGCCTTCATACTTCAGTAACTGAATTCTTTTTTGTTCCTGATTGTGTATTTGATAGAAATAAAATTAATGTTCTTGGTTATGTTTACTAAATGAGCAGTGTCGTTTTGAAGCCCTTCTTTCGTGTTACTAGACGGATTGATGAGTTGGCTACTGCATTTGATCCTCTATTTCAGAAATATTGTGAACCTTTAGCTGATTTGAATCTGGTTCCCGATGAGAGCATGAAGAGAAGGTTGTTTGTTCGCCTTCAGCCACACCTGGCAGCTTCATTAAATGAGACATTCAGATTTCCTTCCGAGTGTTCTTTTGAAGCTAATAAGGAGGGAACTTGTAGTAAGAAGGGAAATATAAGGAAATTAAATGGCAGGGAGACTTCTAATGAATTGGACTTTCATATGTCAGTATCTGCAAAATATCTTCTCATCTCTGCATTTCTTGCTTCGAGAAACCCTGCTACTCTTGATGCAGCCTTTTTCGACTCAACCGGAGGCTCTAATAATCATAAGCGAAGGAGGAAGTATGGCCTCTTTGATTTTTCCTTTTTTGTTTTTAAAGCTTATGTGAGTGCTATTGCTACTTGATTGACTAGATCCTTGGATCACTTTTGTTCTTCTTAATTTGTGTGTAGGAGCTCTCAGGCAATTATGGATCAAAAAGATGAAACGGCTGAAGAAATGCATATGAAGGGACCTGGGAGTTTCCCCTTGGAAAGGTTATTAGCTATATTTCAGTGCATCACATCAGTCGGTGAAGGTACACTGGAGGAAGAACAGCTCGAAGATGGGATGATGACTGAAAGTGGGAATGTTGGGCTGATGTCTGATGTTCTATTGCAGCTGTCTACTCTCTGCAATGCTAATTTTATATGCAAAAGCGGAAGCTGCCCCTTGGAAGGCTCGACTAGATATCGTTCTACTGTTGATGAGGATGTGGCTTTGAAGGTGAGCACTTCTCTTCTCTCTTCTGTCATAGATTTCCTTCAATGATTTTACTGACATAGAGATTTATCATGTATCTTCTTGAAATTCAGTAGTTTTTGAATGGTTGATAGGTGGCAAGGAGCATAAACTTCCCCCTGTCGAAGTATTTGTATAGAAGATAGTCTTGAATACTAATGGTTATTAGCAGCAAGTGGTGTTGTATCATATCATGGAGAGTATATCAGATAACCTGATTAGATAGAACTTGCACAGGCAAGCATAGCATCACTATTTTCTTATTGCCATTCAATATACCTTGGCATATCTGTTAGTGAAGTACTAAGCTAAGTTTGATCTGAATACTATCTTTTGATTGCAGATAACCTTGTCAACAGAGATCTAGATATGCTGACTTCCAGTACCTTTGAGATAGGCAATGCTTAGAAGGCAAGCTGAGATAGCATGGGGAAAGTCTAAACTCAAAACAGCTGGGGGAGTATGATATTTAATCCTGATATAGGCCCAAGGACCAAAAAAAACTCTGTGACTAAACTTCTAACAATCGCATATTGTTGATTATGGCTGCTGCTGCCATCATACTGGAGGAAAGGAATAAAGAGATCTTTACTTGGCGGTGGTGGTGCTGTGTTTTATCTATGTAGATGTTTGTAGTTGCTTGGATAATTCAAAATAGTAATAGAAATTTAAGGCTGAGATTTCACTGGAAGTTTGTTCCATATTTATTTTTTTAAATAATATAGACATGCAGTTATTTTCTTAATCAAAGATCGATCGAGTGTTTATTTTTTTTCAATCGTCATCATTAAGTCTTCTCCGAGTCTATTGCTTTCTTTCAAGGGTCGTGTCTTTTATACTCCGGCTTTAGTGAATTTTCAGTTTACTTATAGAATTAATCTTCATTGTTCCCCGTGCAATAAGATGTTACATAAGTTTGGTTCAAGTTGGGTTTCTCATGTCATTGTGTGGGTGGGTATACATTTTTTTTCTTTTTAAAATATAACACTGCCATATGTTTTTACATACATAAAGACATGCATGAGCGTGTTGTTTGTGTATGTTTAAATGAAAACTTGATATAATTTTTGTTAGAATTTCATTTATTGTAGAATTCTAGTCCTTATTGTGTATCCAATCTTGACAGGTTCCAAATGTCGTCTTCTTCTTCTTCTTCTCCTGCCTTGGCACTAGACAGGTGCCTAGGCAGGTTCCAAATGTCTTCATTGCGGTTCTAATTGCCTAGGATGTCGGTAGTGCACCTACAATGTCGGAGTGCCACCGTGTCCTTGTAAGCACATAAATTATCTAGCTTTTTGACTGTTTTGTATTGAAATTTATTTCAAATTTGTAAAGGAAGTTGCTAGCATTAGTTTTCTAAAGGAAAGTTGCTAGGTATGCTACTGTAGACTCCATAATACGCATCAAGTTTTTGAGTTGGCAGGGATAGGATCTATTTTCTTTCAGCTAGAGTCTGGGGAGATTTGATGGCTTCTATCTTTTGTTTTTTTTAAAAAAATCTGCCAATAGAGTTTTTATTTGATTTTATTTTAACTGCATATTTTGTCATATAAGATTCTAATAAATTACTTTTTTTTAATAAGCTAGTAATTGATGTGATCTCATTACTCAATGCCTTGATATAAACTTGTGTGGAACTGAAGTAACATCTCAGAAATTTAATCGTTTAAACTCCCTATATTGACTCATGAACCACTTCATCTTGATCTGTTGGCTGTTTCCTTTAGAAAATAAAACAAAATGATCTATTAAATTAATTTATTGCTGTTTTCCATTTGGAAGCTATTGGAGGAAGTAATGCCCGTCCAGCAGCAACTCATGATATGGCTGGGAATAAATTTTGAATAAGCATTTTCATTTTCACTGGTACAAATAGTTCAGCTTGTATTTGATGTTTCAGTATTGCTTCGATTTTTCCTTGTTCATGTGAGAAAAAATATTGGGAACTTTGGAAGAGCTGAAACATAGTCATTTTTAAAGTGCCGACAACGTATGGAAAAAGTTGATATTCAAAAGTTTTGACACAGTTCTACTGTAAATCTTGTGCTATGATCATGTGGGACTTCTGAAAATCATTACAATGCAAGAAAACTTGACTTTCTAAAAGTATACAAGGGGGTGACGTGTTAATTTGTTTTGATTAATTTTCTCAACTCAACCCAACACAGTTAAGACTCGGTCCCAAATTAGTTGGGATCAGCTAATGAATCATTTTCTTCCATACTGCTTGGTTTGGAGCCACATTTTCTGAAAGATATAGAAATATCAGTCCTTCCTTACTATTTTATCTCATATGCTTTTTGATCTCTCTCTTTTGTCTACACTTATCAAACCATTCCTCTGAGCTGGTGCATAATTTTTAAAGTGGTCATATTGGGTGAAATTGTATCAATTAATGATACAGTTTATGTACTAATTTGCTTGCAGCACAGTGCATCAGTGCTGTTGTTCTAAAACATTTAGAATGGAGTTTGCTTCCTTTCAGGTTCATCATGAAATGTACATTCCCAATAAAGCAATAACTTGTACGCCTCAAATGTATTGGAAGATGCTGAACGACTGTTACTCAAGGATTTGATGAAGGTGCCTTCTTAGATGCCATCGTTGCTTAGCTTATGAGGCTTTTTGTTTTAATTTGGACATTAGGACTAGTGGCACAGAGGGCGTACTGATAGAAGCAAGCTTGCCATGCAGCTTGAGATTAAGAAAAGCAATCAAACTTTTGTCCCACAGCCCATGAAGCATGGGTGTGATTTGCAAGAGAGGCAGGAAGCTAGAGCTCCAAAGGACAGTATGACGGTCTGTCCTTATATTTGACAAGGTAATCGGTTTCTTGCTGGTTCAAACAAAGAAAATAAAAGGAAAATATTAGCTCTAAATCCATCAAGAATTAGATGATATGAATGTTTCATGTCCTTTGGAAATTCAGTTTTCTTATGAAGTAACCAAAAAAGGGCAGCGGAGGCTATAGGATAACGAGCAAGCATAAGTGCCGCTAACCATGTTTGGCTTTTTGATATCCATAAAAATCGCTAGAGAAATCTATCACAACCTAGGATCTCATCCAAAAAGGCTATCCGAAAAATACTTTTTTGGGCTCTTTAGTCCTGTATAAGTACCTAAGATCTCCTTGGCGAATAACCAATATGAGATTAAACACACACCCGCACAGGTCTTCACATACTCTTCCCGTTCAAGCTCTTATGTCCTCATCAGGCTAGGGGTTCAAATCCATTCAAATTTAAGTGAGGATGGATGCCTCATAATCCGAGCCCGACCGGATCCTAGACTCGGTCTCACCCAAAGACGGCAGTTGTCAACCTCGAACAGAGTGATTAGATGGCCAACTCCCCTCTGGAGCATTGGCATCAGCGCCACTCATAGTGGCATGGAAAAGATGAAAGAAAAGACCAACAAAAAATTAAGAAAGGGACACAAAAGAAGATAGAAGTAGAGAAAAAGACGAAGAAGATTGGCCGAGCAGCTAAGGAACAAAATCCCACCAAAAATTAGAGAATGTGGAAAGCGCGAGAGCCAGAGTGAAGGACTTCGCTAGAGCACCACCCGGGAGTCTCGACGTTTGGGCACCTGGGCCGCGGAGCAAGTGAAGCAAGAAGTATAAGTTGAAGAAAGGGTCCAGCCTTATATAGGTGCCCAAACAGCCCCGATCAAAGCATCAGTTTGACTACCCGGGGAGATTGAGCTATGTGTCATCTTGAGGTGCGATGTAGGCGATTCTCTAGATCGCTGTAGTAATGATGCCTCGAGATAGCCATTTATTAATGGTAATTTGGAGTCATCCTGCCATGATGATGTCTTCGGATACCCCGAATATGGCGACAATTTGAGAAGATTGATCGATACATTTATTGCCCCCTAATAACGACCCTATCCTCGACCGAGGTGATGGCTCGACTTCCATCTCCCAAACTGAAATGCAGTTCGTCCTCGGAAGTAGGGGCCAAGTGATGGAGGAATATTGGACACCTTGACCTCAGACAATTCTAGCCCCAGTCGAGGGGTTGATCGCCCAAGGTGAATGACTTCGGCCCCAACTGAGGATTTGACCCCCTTAGGTGAGTGAATTCGGCCCCGACCGAGGAGCCTATCAACACATGTCGACAAGGACTGACAATCCAACAGCTTTGGCATCCTACAGTCATGGCAAAACCACAGTATACACCTGACCAGCGTTGCACGCCACCCTCATGGACTGACTCTACGTCGTGGCCGTACCACTGGCCGTTACCTGACCATTAGTGCATGCCACGTTAGCTCAGGTAACGATAAATCCAGTTCCTCTATATAAAGGGGCGGTTTGAAGGACCTTAGGTGTGATATTTATTCCTCACATAGCACTAGACTTTGCTAAAATCTTTTCTCTTCCACATTGTTGCCTCTCTATTCTGACTTAGATATTGGAAGGTACCCCGCCAAAAACTCTCCAGCTCGACGCCACCACCAGCCTGCTCAGCTTGTCTCCAACCGACCTCAAGGTCATCCAAGCTGAAATCTGATCTCGGTCCGATTTCTGCGGCAACAGAGTGCCCTTACGGTCTTAGTGGTAGTAATGTCCTCGATTGTTTGTTTGGGACAAGGAGGAGCGGGTCTAGCCTTAGGAGGCGGAAGAGGCAGAGTTTGATTCTTGAACTCATATAAGTAAGTCAAGCTATTCCTTAACATGAAGGATTGGATATGAGTGGCTTGTCCATAGATTTCATCATAAGTTTTCATGCCATTCATAAGACCTCTCCGACCGCCTAATTCATAATTCCTAAATATTATCTACACCTCATCATCTTCGTCCATGGTGAGCCTTGCTCGTGTTGCCATCTCTCGCCTAGCAAATTCAATGAAATCTTCCTTTGCCTACATCTTTCTGGTAGTGTGCTCACTCATGGGGCCAATATTCAATATAATAACTATAATATTCTTGAAACAGGCTAGAAGAGCGGAAAGGGTTTGAAGTTCACAATCTTTCAAGGTTTTAAATGTTAGAAAAGCGTATGTCCTAAAGTCAATTGTATGTAATTGTAAATAGTGATTGGATTAATAAATAGATTTTTCCTTTTCCATGATCACAAATAGTATAGGGTGTTTTCACACAGAGACTTTAGAGTCAGAAAAAAAGTCCAGAAGGATTCAAGAAAGTTTATCCAAGTGGATGGAGTGTTTTCCATAGAGAGAATTGGAACTTTCTATGTACTCAAAATTTGTTCATAAGTATGGATGAGGTTGGAGGATAGTGATTTTGTTGGAGTTCCTCCTTCACAAGGGCGAGACCTGAAACTAGCACTTGAGTGTGTCATCACACTAAAGAGTCAACACTCATAATTCATTACATAGAGCAATGTTAATGGTATAGGTGCAAAACAAGTTCACAAGCTCAAAAGTGGTCCGTTAACCTGATGAGTAGGATGCCTTGTTGTGTTTTGAAGGTCAGCAAATTTACATCCAAACCCATGTATCGACAATCATATTTTGTACTATGTCCTTAATAAGGAGTATAATAGTTTACTGGATCTAGATATGAGTGAGGGTCAGTATGTCCAATATGAAAATTGTTATATATATTGGGGTAGTATTTGTAGTATAATAGACAAATGTCAGACATATAAGATCTGAGGCCTAGGTGGTAACTTGAAAGCTTAAATTATTATAATCAATAATTAATTATTTTCAAAAGCGTTTTGCATAAATAGCTTCATAAAAGGATGTCGGTCATGATCTAGGATTCTAATGGGCCATTATATCTTATGACTAAGGGTCTGATAGTGCTTAACTCATTGGTCATATGAGGATATTAGAGTAATAGAAGACTGAATTGTAGGACATAGCTTGTGTAGGAATAAGGATACCAACTAGTTTCATTCTACTCAATAAAAGTTTGAGTTATAGGCTTCATATCCCTATGCTGAACGATATTGCTAATGTGCGACTATGGAGGACTTGAAGGGGTAGATCTTTGGTGAGCGAGAATCTGAGTTAATCTATTTTAGAAACACATCTAGCATATACCATTTATCTATAGATGAATTGGAATGTGATTCTAGTTGATGATTCTCCAACAGATTGGATCAACAAAGACCAGGTTTTGATTGGAGAAAAGATTGGGCTAGAGAATTTATCTAGGCACCAGGATGGAGCTAGGCTAGGTCAAGCAAGTATTGATTTGGACCAAGGTAGAGCCACTTGGATTGGATCGAAATAGGACCAGGGTGACCTCCCAAGGGGCTGACACCCCTGTTCTCTTCAAATCAGAGTCCAGGTAAGACTCTAGAGAGGGGGCAACCAAGAAAGGATGCTGCCCACATCGACACCCTTATCCTCTCTCAAATTTCTGTTAGGACTCCATTAAGGGGGCACCTCCCTCTGTTAAAAGGAGGGCGTCCTAAGGGCCAGGAGTCCCACTTCTATCCATGCCAACCAATAAAAATAAAGAGAGAGAAAGACATAGAGATACTCGTGTCTTTCTTCTCTAAAACGTACCTAGCTTTGATGGGCAGACTGGCTGAAAGAAGGTCACAAAAAGACCTAATTGTATGAAGGAAGGCCAAAGAAAATTATACGGTGATCCAAATAAGGTGTGTATTCTCCGGCAGCGACACAATGACCATTGGATCGGAAATAATAATAATGTGTGCCTCAAAATAAAGAGGTGGTTGATATCGGAGCCTACCGTTGGATCAGTTACATCCAAAATGTCTCAGACATCAGTGTGTGTGTGTGTATATATTAAATAAAAAATAATTATAACGATGCTTTAAAGCATTGTAATAAAAAATATTAGTGGTTAAAAGCTGACGTTTTAAGCGTCGCTAACTGCCAGACGCTTATAAGTGTTGGCTTTTAGTGATGCTTTAGTGATGCTAAAAGCCGATGCTTATGAGCCTCGGCAGTTAACGACACTTTCTAAAGCGTCGATATATTTTTTCCATGCTCACATTGTCGATGCTTTTGCGACGCTTCATAAAGTATTGGTAATAAAATTAACGATGCTTATAAGCATCGGTATAGACAATAAAAAGCGTCGACAATATCTGATTTTTTTGTAGTGGGAGGAGAAGCATGAAATTTTTTTTATATATATATTCTGCTAGAAAGAAGAAGAAAAAAAAGGGAAGGAGAAGGGCAGCAGGAAGAGGAAGAAGGAAGGAGAAGAAAAAAAAGTGATCTTAAAAAAAACTCTCTTTCCCTAATGAACATTTTTTTTAAAAAATTGTTTTTTGATGTGGTAAGAAATTTGAAAAAAAAAAGAGAGATGAAATCAGAGGATAGGAGGAAGGAGGAGGCAAAGTTTTTTTTTTTTTTTTTTTTGCATTGTGAAATTTTGAGAAAAAAAAAGATGGGATTTGGAGATATAAAATTTTAGAAAAAAATGAGATGCATAGAAAAATGAAGGAAAGAAAAGAAGAAAAGGAAGGAGGACAAGTGATGGGGACATCAGAGCTGATTATGTCCCCGCCTAGTCCACCATTTTATTTTGCATATTTATTTTATTTTATTTTATTTCTGGGCTTGTTTGCATTTTAGGGTTTATTTATGTATTTCGAGTTCATTGGGAATTATTTTCTGTAAGGGAGTTTTATCTTAATTGTTCATATTTGGGCCCTATTTATAGGGGACTTTTATGTTGATTAGGGTTAATGAAAGATTAAGAAACTCTTCCCCCCCCCCCTCATCTCCCTCTTCTCCTCTTTCTGCCGTTCTTCTTCTCTTCTTCTCCTCCTGTTCTTCCTCCCTCTTCTTCTATTTCCCATTGTAACACCACAGCAGATGCTCCGAGTTGGACCTTCACTGCAGCCGATTTCCCCGTGCTTGGTGCGGCATCAACTTGGTATCAGAGCAAGGCTAGCTTTGCCCCTGCTGCCAAGGCCACGATCCACCTCTTTCCCTTCTCTCTCACTCTCGGTTTTCAACAGATAAAAAAAAGAGAGAGAGAACAGACACCCTACGGCTGCTCCTCCCCTTCCACTCGTCACCGCACCCGACGCCACCACCACCCGCAGCACCCTCTACCGGTGTATGGCAGAGCAGCGCCGGATCCCAGGATTCCGGTGGGCGCACGAAATTTACGCGGTACCCAGACCACGGACGCCGGAGCGTGCTGACAGGCCACGAGCGACTCCCGTTGCCAAAAAGAAGAGGAGCATCGCCGCCCTTCTTTCGGCCCTATCCCTCGGACCTGTCGAAGCACCCGCCGGCCACCGCACAGGAGGAGTCCACCCGCCGCCGCGTTCGGCCGCCGACCACCGTGCCGGGGCCACCTGCTCTGTCCCCATTCCCTTCGGTGGTTCCGCAGCTACCGCCGAAGAGATCAGATCGCTCTCCCAAATCGGTCAGGAGGTTGAAAACGAAGTCAGGTAATGGGTAAGTCCTAAACCCGTTACCCACAACCCGGTAACCCGGGTCCAACAATTCAAAAAAAAAAAAAAAAGTGCACGTGATCTGCACGTGCTAGGCCTGACGGTTATCGGAGCGGGTTGCAACCGAAAACCCGAACCCGTAAAGGTTCAAAAAAAAAAAAAAGTAGCACGTGCCTTGCACGCGATGAAAAAAAAAAAGCCTACCTCTGTCCTGATGAAGTGGAAACCCTAGGGGCTTCCGCCGCCGTCGCCATCGACGCCGCCGCCCATCCCATGGACGACGAGCCGTTCGCTTCTCCAGGTCGTGTCGCCATGTTGCCGCCGTCGTCGCCGCATTCGCCACCATCGTCGCCACGCTCCCGCTTCACTCGTCCCTTCCGAATCCGCCTCATCGCCTTCTCAGATCCACTCATCCACCGCACCCGCCTCACCGCCATCCCGTCGCCGCTTCTATCTCCACCACAGCCACTTTCGCCGCTGGAAGACCGCCGCCGCCTCCGTCCTTCGGGCACCGCTTCCTCCGAGCCTCCGTCGAGCTTTCCCCTCTGCATCGTAGAGCCACTCCACCGTTTGCGCCGCCCCTTCCAGGTTCCGCCTCCATCGAGTTTTATCCACCGACGCCGGAGTGCCGCCATCCTAGCCACCGCGGATCCGCTACCGCACGCCATCACCGCACGCCTCCCTCTTCTTCTGTTTCCCATTGTAACACCACAGCAGACGCTCCGAGTTGGACCTTCACCGCAGCCGATTTCCCCGTGCTTGGTGTGGCATCAACTTGGTATCAGAGCCGAGTTGCAGCGCCTTGACCCTGACCTTCTGGAGCAGTACGACAGCCGGCCCGCCTCTATCGAGTTCTTCCCACCCGGGAGGAGTTGATGGGGACATCGGAGCTGATTATGTCTCCGCCTAGTCCACCATTTTATTTTGCATATTTGTTTTATTTTATTTCTGGGCTTGTTTGCATTTTAGGGTTTATTTGTGTATTTCGGGTTCATTGGGAATTATTTTGTGTAAGAGGGTTTTATCTTAATTGTTCATATTTGGGCCCTATTTATAGGGGACTTGTATGTTGATTAGGGTTAATGAAAGATTAAGAAACTGTGGAGTGATTGATTATAACCCTATTTGATTTTGATGAGCTCAAAGCATTTGAGTATATCTTATGTTATACTAATGAATTCAATCTAGTGTTTCAGTCAAATATTTGTAAATTTATGTTCAAGTGTCTCTAGCTTTGGTTCAATACACTTTGGATAAGTAAGGAATTCAATTTGAACCAAAGTCTGAATCTCGAGTCGACTTCGGAAGATTACGAGTCGACTCCAAGCGTATCAGAAGCTCTGGCACAAGCTCGAGTCGACTCCTGCACATTACGAGTCGACTCCGACTGAGAACAGACAGCCGGACAGAAAGATTCATCTCAGAACCTGTCAACGAGTCGACTCCTGAAGAATTTGAGTCGACTCCGATGCTTGCCGAGTCGACTCCAGCGTAGTACGAGTCGACTCCAGGGAGTAACAGACAGAAAGACAGAGAAGCAATTTTGGACTCTGAGAGCCGAGTCGACTCCCGAAGAACTCGAGTCGACTTCGATGGTTGGCAGGTCGACTCCTAAGGAAGCACGAGTCGACTCCCAGAGAAATGCAAGGCTAAAAGTCAAAGAGCCAATTTCGGACACTGAGAGCCGATTTCCTATTGTAGAAAAGTTTACATATAGCTCTGAAAAATTGAAAATGAGACTTAACGAGCTGTGTTCAATAGAGCTGGTTTAGGGTATAAACCTAAAAATAAGCAAAAGCTCCTTAGTAATTTCTTTGTAAAAGCGGGAGAAAGCAAAACTAAGAAAATAACCTGTTTTTGCTGTGGAACAATAGGACATAAAGCTAATGTGTGTGATCATAGAAAAGAAAAAGCTAAAAGAAAAATTAAAAGGGTTTGGGTTCCAAAAGGAACCAACATTACTAACCATGAAGGACCCAAGAAAACTTGGGTACCTAAAATTGTATGATTTCCTTGTGTAGGAGTGTCTTGCAGCCAAGGTCGACAAAAACTGTTGGTACTTGGATAGTGGCTGCTCAAGACACATGACAGGTGACAAAGACCAATTCTTCACCCTTGAGCCTAAGAAGGAAGGTGCTGTGACATTTGGAGACAATTACCAAGGTCACATCATTGGTATAGGTAAAGTACAAATCACCCCTTCAACCTTTATTGATAATGTTCGATATGTTGATGGTCTTAAGCATAACCTACTTAGAATTAGTCAATTATGTGATAGAGGTTTTGATGTTCTGTTCAAACCATCTTTATGCATCATAACCAACTCAATTGACAACAGTTTAGTATTTAAAGGAATAAGACGTGGCAATGTGTACGTAGTAGATCTTGAGGATCTTGCCAAACATAACCCCTGTTTAGTTGTTAATGATACTAAGGATAATGATGCAAGTTGGTTATGGCACCGTAAGTTAGGTCATGCAAGTATGGATACAATATCAAAACTAGTTAAAAGAGATTCCGTGATAGGGTTGCCAAAACTAAAATTTGAGAAAAATAAAATCTGTGAAGCTTGTCAATATGGCAAACAATCAAGGAACTCCTTTAAATCCATAAATTGTGTCTCTACCTCTAGACCTCTTGAACTACTACACATGGACCTACTTGGACCAACTAGAACCACAAGTCTAGGTGGAAACAAATATGGTCTTGTTATTGTAGATGATTTTTCTAGATATATTTGGGTCATGTTTTTAGCTCATAAAGATCAAGCATTTTCAGTATTTAAGAAATTTCATAAGGAAGTAACTAATGCTAGAGATGCTTCAGTCATAGCTATTAGAAGTGACCATGGAACGGAATTTAAAAATCATCTATTTGATGAATTTTGTAGTAAAAAGGGGATAACTCATAATTTTTCTGCACCTAGGACACCACAACAAAATGAAGTTGTAGAAAGGAAGAATAGAACCCTAGAGGAAATGGCTAGAACCATGATATGTGAAAGTAACCTCCTTAAGTATTTTTGGGGAGAAGCCATTAATACATCATGTCATATATTAAATAGAGTTTTATTGAGACCCACTATAAAGAAAACACCTTATGAACTTTGGAAAAATAGAAAGCCCAAAGTAAACTATTTTCATGTTTTTGGATGTAGGTGTTTCATTCATAATAATGGGAAGGATAACTTAGGTAAATTTGATTCTAAATCTGATGAGGGTATATTTTTGGCGTATTCTACAACAAGTAAAGCCTATAGAGTTTTTAATAAAAGAACCCTTGTTATTGAAGAGTCTATACATGTTGTTTTTGATGATACTAGTGATATCTCTTCTAGCAAGAGAGTTGATCTTGATGATGATGCTGAAATTCTTGAAGAAAAGATTGATGAGATGACATTACAAGAAGATGAACAAAAACTAATTGGAAATACATCATCAAGCCAAGAGGCAATTGTGGATCATGGGCTGACTAAGGCTTGGAGGTATGCTCATGGGCATCCTAAGGAATTAATTTTAGATGATCCATCTCAACCTGTTAGGACTAGAGCATCTCTTAGGAACTTAAATAATCATCTAGCATTTGTCTCACATTTTGAACCTAAACACATAGAAGAAGCTGAAAAGGATGTAAATTGGATAAATGCAATGCAAGAAGAACTAAACCAATTTACTAGAAATAAGGTATGGAACCTAGTTGAACGACCCTCTGAATATTCAATAATGGGTACCAAATGGATATATAAAAATAAACTTGATGAAAATGAAATTGTAATTAGGAACAAGGCTAGACTAGTAGCAAAGGGCTATAATCAAGAAGAAGGTATAGACTTTGATGAAACCTTTGCTCCTGTAGCTAGACTTGAGGCAATTAGATTGTTACTAGCATTTGCATGCTCTAAAGATTTCAAATTATTTCAAATGGATGTAAAAAGTGCCTTTTTGAATGGGTATATTAATGAGGGGGTGTATGTAGAACAACCTCCTCACTACAAGAAAATATACTTTCAGCGACCACTTTCGGCGACTACATGAATCGTGGTCGCGGCAAATAAAGCTATTTGCGACCAACATCCTTATTAGTTACTGAATGATTGTCCTACACCGACGAAATGGATATTTGGTCGTGGAAAAGCAAAACCAAGTTGGCGGGGTGGAGGTAAAAGTTTGGCGACTAACGTTTGGTCGCGGATAATAAGGCTATCTGCGACCACCATCCTTGTTAGTTACGGAATAATTATCCTACACCGACGAACTGCATATTTGGTCGCGGAAAAGCAAAACCAAGTTGGCGGGTGGCAGTAAAACTTTGGGCGACTAACGTTTGGTCACGGAAAAGAAGGCTATCTGCGACCAACATCCTTGTTAGTGACGGAATAAATATCCTACACCGACGAAATGTATATTTAGTCGCGGAAAAGCAAAACTAAGTTGGCACGAGTCCAATATTTCGCGCGGGCTGGAGGTAAAACTAACGATGTTGTGCTAGCCCCTGTAAAATGCTAATTTCTAAGTTCAAAAAAAGAAAAAAACTGCTTATTTTCAAACGGTGCCATTTGACATCTTAATTCACTTAGGCATGCATATTCTTGTCTCTTCGGCTAAATCTCAATCCCACAACTTTTCTTCATACTTAAATTCTTTTTTTATTATTATTATAATATAATTTTAAAAGCTCGAGCTCGATGCTTGACTCCTTATCAAATAAATAAATGGATCGACAGGATACGTGACATGCGGACGTGGCAGGAACGAAAATTCACTTAAAAATATATAGAATTCTTGGACATCCTACGGGCAGGATCGAAAATCCGCTCCGAAATAAATTTGCACGCATCCTTTTTAGTTACTGAATGATTGTTTTACATCAATTAAATGCATATTTGATCGTAGAAAATCAAAACCAAGTTGGCGCGAGTCCAGTATTTCGCGCGGGCTGGAGGTAAAAGTTTTGGCGACTAAATTTTGGTTCCTAAAGGTTCATTAGTAGCGACTAAACCAATTTAGTCGCGAAAAGTATGAATGCAGGGAAACCAAATAAAAAAAAACCTAATTCCATTCTTCTCCTTTTCACCCGCACGTCGCCTTCATCCCGCCTTCACCCCGCCTTCACCCGCACGTCTGCACGTCGGCATCGCCCGTTCGCCGGTTCGCCCGTTCGGTCATCCCTTCGGCGTCGGAGTCCCAAGGTACGTTCTCTTCTCGATTTTAATTTAGCAGAGGCCGGGAGGGAGAGGGAGAGGGAGAGGGAGAGGGAGAGGTGGCCGGAGGTCGTCGGGAAATTAGGAGGCCAGCCGGGAGAGGATTTGATAAGCTGGGAGAGAAACAGAGGCCGGGAGGGAGAGGGAGAGGGAGAGGTGGCCGGGGGTCGTCGGGGGTCGTCGGGAACTAGTGGAGGCGAGCCGGGAGAAGAAGAAACCCTTTTATTTTGCAGAGGCCGGGAGGGAGAGGGAGAGGGAGAGGGAGCGGTGGCCGGGGGTCCTCGGGGGTTCTCCTCCTTCGCCGCCGCCGCCGCCGCCACCGGGGAATTTGGAGGCGAGGCGAGAGAAGAAGAAACCGACGAGGGCTTCTCCTCCTTCGCCGCCGCCGCATCCACCGCGGAGGGCTTCTCCTCCTTCACCGCCGCCGCCGCCACCGGGGAGGAGATTTGGGGCGAGGTCCTTTTCTTGGGCCGGCAGGGAAAGAGCGAGGAGGGATTTGGGGACGGTGGTTTTGTTTTGCGTGGAGAGAAACAGAGGATGTTTTGGTCTTGGTTTTCCTTCCCTCACGTTACTCCGATCCAGCTGGGCCATCGGGAAGAAAGATAGGGGGATTGGAGATGGACTTCTCAGAGGGTGGAGATTTTTTTAATTTTTTATTCCCGTTTCTATTTGGGTTGAATGGTTGCCGTGCTGTGGTATCGAAGGGGAGATGGGAGATGGGAGATGGGATTTTTTTTAAACTAAATATATTTTCATGCTCCTCTTCAAGAATTATATTAAACTGAAGAGGCTTTTTTATCTTTATTAGATTCATGCATCTTTGTTGAAATAGTATACTTGACAGCTATCTATTTTCATATCATTTTTTAACTATTTTGTACTTATTAAAATTTATTATTATTATAATAATAAAAGAAGAAAATGTCTCATTCACTGAATTTGTCTTAGGCCTCCAAATGTATTGGGTCGTCTCTGGTTTTCTGCTGCAACTTTTTTTTGCAGGATACAAAAATAAATCTATAAACTAATCAATCTAACTTGATGAAGTACTTTGTAGGTCAGTCAAAATGGACAAGAGTTGGATGACAATAAAAAATAGAATGAAGAGTAAAGAGTATAGAGAAGGGGTGAAGTCCTTTATTGAATTTGCGGTGGCAAATTTAGGCTCAGCAAATGATATTTGGTGTCCTTGTGTCGAGTGCATGAATGACAAAAAACAAAGCATTCAAGTTGTCAAGATTCATTTAATGTTGAAAGGAATCTCGCCTTCTTACAAGACTTGGGTGCAACATGGAGAATCGGTTCACGTGCATCAATCTTGTGTTTCAAATAATGCTAACTGTGACAATGGTGGAGGTGTTGAGGATAGAATGGCTGGGGATGGCACCGATGATAGGGAAGAATTGTCTAATATGCTGGAAGATGTTTGCATGGGCGCTTTCATGAATGACGATATTGACGAATTGCCTAATAACTTGGGGAGGGAGGATGCACAGAATTTTGATAAGTTGTTCGATGATGCTCAACGACCCATTTATCCTGGTTGCAAAACTTTTACAGTATTATCATTCGTTATTAAAATGCTTCATATTAAGGTGTACAACCAGTGGAGCAATTCCTCTTTTGACATGAACATGAAGGTATACAAGGAAATTCTACCGGAGTGTGATAAGTCTGTTCCATGGACCCTTTATGAAGTCAAGAAATTTTTACGAGATTTGGGTTTGGGATATGTGCTAATTCATGCATGCAAATATGATTGTGCTCTTTTTTGGAAGGAGAATGCGAACCTGGAGAAATGCCCTATATGTGATGAGCCTAGATATAAGCTGAATGATGGTAACGGTAAGAAGATTCCTCATAAAATTTTGCGGTACTTTCCCCTGACACCGAGATTGAAGCGCTTATTTTTGTCTCCGAAAATAGCTGTAGATATGAGATGGCACAAGGAGAAGCGAGTGGATGACGAAACATTAAGACATCCGGCTGATGGGGAGGAATGGAAGAACTTTGATCGGCAACATCCTGCGTTTTCCAAGGATCCGCGGAATGTGAGGTTAGGGCTAGCCACCGATGGTTTCAATCCTTTTGGAAATATGAGCACATCGTACAGTATGTGGCCCGTTATCGTGATGCCTTATAATCTTCCACCTTGGAAGTGTATGAAAGAGCAATTTTGTATGCTGTCATTGCTTATTCCCGGAAAAACGGCTCCCAGTAAAGAAATAGATGTTTACTTGAGGCCATTAATTGATGAGTTGAAAGAGCTTTGGAAGGATGGCGTGCAAACTTATGATGCCTCTAGTGGAAGTACATTTAGAATGCGTGCTGCTCTCATGTGGACCATTAATGACTTTCCTGCATATGGTAACATGTCTGGATGGCCAACAAAAGGTTATTTGGCTTGTCCCATTTGTAACGAAGATGCTTCATCAGAACGTTTGAGGAGTAAGATTGGCTATATGGGTGCGAGGCGTTTCTTGCCTGAGAACCACATATGGCGAAAGAGCAAGCTCTTTAATGGTAAAAGTGAAGACAGGTCAAGGCCACGAGAGTTCACGGGAGAAGAGATCTTGGAGCAAATTAATTCAGGGACATACAAGCCGTTGGGCAAGCATCCAAGCATTAATAAGAAAAGAAAAAGGGGCAAAGATGCTGACACGATTTGGGCCAAGAAAAGCATTTTGTTTGATCTCCCTTATTGGAAAACACTCAAGCTGCGTCACAACTTGGATGTCATGCACATAGAAAAGAACATTGCAGAAAATATTGTTGGGACATTACTGGGCATAGATGGGAAATGCAAGGATACAGAAAAAGCACTTTATAAGAATTCTATAAGAAAACTCATACCAAGAAGAACAAAGAGTGGATTGATCCTATTTGCGCCGTGAAACATGTAGGTATCTAAAATCTCAATAATAATTTAAATCACTTTATGCTTTTGCAAAATTATATATACATTTAATTCTGTTGTTACCTTTGCATTGACAGTCAAAGATGTTGAGCTTGCGAGAAGAATCTTCCCAATCCGGTGTGCAATTAACATCAGAGGAGATGTCTAGGCAGGCACTTGGAAAAAGGAAGAGATACATTCTTGGATTTGGGGATGGGCCGAAGCCCTCTTCATCTTCTTCCACACCTAGTCGTGTGTCACAAGACCATGTTGGGGAGTTACAGAAACTTAAAGCTGAGATGGAGGAGATGAAGATGGAGCGTGAGATGGAGCGTGAGGAGCTGCGGAGGCAATTGGAACAGGAGAGGAGAGAGCGTGAGGAGGAAAAGAAAGAGCGAGAGGAAGAACAGAAGCAAATTGCACATCTTACAAGTTTGGTGACAGAGTTCTTAAAGGAAAAGACTCAAACACATAAGTCGTCTATCCATCATGATGGGGCCATGTCATCAACTGGTGGCACAAATACTCGTTGGTATGTATTCTCACTTATATTACGTAGGTTATTTAGAGATTTGGACCAAATTAAGCGAAATATCATTGTGAACTTATACTTGAATTTTAGTTTATTATTTTTCACATGTGGTTATTGATTGTGTATTCTTTTTTGCTTTCTCAGATACATGGTGGAGCTATGAGCATGTGAATCTAGTTTTTGGTACATGGATAGCTTTTGTTCAGATGATCATGGTGGAGTTGTCTACAAGCAGAAATCAATTTTTTGTTTATTCATATTTTTATCTACATGATGGTTGTTTGGATGAATTGTAAGATCAGATATTTTGGCATTTTTAATTTACATTTTGATGTGTTTGGTGATGATTATCACCTTAACATATGGTATGGATGAAACATTTTGATGAATGGTTAATAGGTTTGCTTGACTTTAGACTTATAGATGATGATATTTATAATAAATGATTATGGATTCTCCAACATTGTGTATACTTCTATTTCGATGAGCAAATGTATTGTGCAATATGGATAATGGATAGGCTGTGTTGGTTGTACAGGATTTGGAACGAGCCCAAAAATAAATATTAAGCTTATAATTTGAATTATTAATTAAATACAGGTTAATACTTTCTGCCACCAAAAAATGTTTGTTGCCAATGCATTCCAATACATTCTACGACCAAACTATTGGTGGGGGAAGATAGACATTCAGTGACCATATTTTTGGTAGCGGAAGACAAACATTCCACGACCAACTATTTGGTCGGCGTGGGAATTAGCGACAACAAATTTGGTCGCTGAAAAGTTGCTTCGGCAACCAAACGTTGGTCGTTGTTGGTGTACCTTAGGTGACCACACAATATTGGTCGCCAAAACCTTTCAGTGACTAGGGTTCGGCGACGAAGCGTATTCTAGTCGCGAAAAGGTTTCGGCGACCAAATATGGTTATTCGGCGACTCGAATCTTAGTCGCTGAATATGTATTTTCTTGTAGTGCCTGGTTTTGAAAATCATCAATATCCCAATCATGTGTATAAATTAAACAAAGCACTTTATGGTTTGAAACAAGCACCTAGAGCATGGTATGAAAGACTTAGCAAATTTCTACTAGATCATGAGTTCTCTAGAGGAAATGTAGATACGACACTGTTTTTAAAGAAGAAAAACAAAGAAATGTTAGTAGTGCAGATTTATATTGATGATATTATTTTCGGTGCTACTAACAATCGCCTCTGCGAAGAATTTGCTGACTTGATGCAGAGTGAATTTGAAATGAGCATGATGGGAGAGCTGAACTATTTCCTTGGGCTCCAAATCAAACAATCTGAAGAAGGGATCTTAATCAATCAAGCTAAATACATCAAAGAGATGCTTAAGAAGTTTGATATGGAAGGAAACAAGTCAATCAGCACACCCATGAGTTCATCATGCAAACTGGACCAAGATGAATCAGGTAAATCAGTAGATCAAAAGATGTATAGAGGTATGATAGGATCCTTATTATATCTCACTGCAAGTAGACCTGATATCATGTTTAGTGTATGCATGTGTGCTAGATATCAATCTAATCCTAAGGAATCACATTTAATTGCAGTTAAGAGAATCTTTAAATACCTAATAGGAACAAAAAATATAGGTTTATGGTATTCTAAAGAATCTAGCCTAAACTTAATAGGGTATACAGATTCAGATTTTGCTGGTTGTAAACTTGATAGAAAAAGCACCAGCGGGTCATGTCAATTCTTAGGAAAAAATTTAATCTCATGGTTTAGCAAAAAACAAAACTCGGTTGCATTATCTACAGCTGAAGCCGAATATGTTGCTGCCGGGAGTTGTTGTTCTCAAATCATGTGGATCAAACAACAACTTGAAGATTATGGAATTAAACAAGATAAAATTCCCATTAACTGTGACAATACAAGTGCTATTAACCTAACTAAGAATCCAATTCAACACTCAAGAACCAAACACATTGAGATAAGGCATCACTTCATAAGAGATCATGTACTGAATGGTGATGTGACACTTCAATTTATTTGCACTGATGATCAACTAGCTGACATCTTCACAAAATCCTTGAGTGAAGAGCGATTCTGTGTACTTAGGAGAGGATTAGGAGTGATTGATCCATCCTAGTGATATTCTCTTCTAATTCATTGATTTTGATGATTAGCTTGAGTTAAATATAGAGTTTCTCATCTATGATCATCAAATCAGCTTATAAACTTTTTGATTATCCCTTCTTTGGCATGAAAATAACATGATTTTTGGGTGCGTGCCAGAGTTCGAGTCGACTCGGATACATTTTAGAGTCGGCTCATGGGGGAGTCGACTCGCACATATTTGGAGTCGACTCGAGGTCGATGGCATCATAGGGGGAGTCGACTCGCGCAGATTTTGGAGTCGACTCGAGGTCGAGTCGACTCGCGACTTACTGGAGTCGACTCGAGGTCGGAAATCCGATGTTTTAACCCTAATCGAAACGTTTAATCGACACTTCTATTCACCGCCGTCACTATTCAAAAACCCTAGAGTCGTCTCCGACCTCGTCTCCGACCCTTGTTAGGGCATTTCCGTCGAGTTTCCCTCCGTTCCTCGTGTCCTTTCCCCCTCCTTAGGTCTAGGATGCCTCGGAAATCTGTTGTCCCGAGCCGGAAAAGGCCCCATTCCGCGAGCGGCACCGAGCGACGGTCAAAGGCTCGGAATGAACCCGTGAGGCCACAACCTCCGGTTCCTTCCCCGCCGAGGCCGATTCCCTCGTACCCGTGCGCCGGGAAGGCGGTCTCCACCGGGAGATACGTCAACTTTGACTTCCTCTCCCGGGAAGGCTTTACCCTAGGGCATAGGTTAAGGGCTCAAGGGTTAGAAAGGTTTTGTTCCCTAGATCTTCCTACTTACCCGGGGTTAGTTAGGGAATTCTACGGTACTGTAGCTAGGGGTAATGGTGGTATTCAGGAAACTGTAGCGGGAGTCCCTATATTTATTTCGGAGGACTTCATTGCTCAAGTCCTCCATCTTTCCCAAGTAGGAGTGTCTCCCTCTCACCCCACGGATAGGACTGAGGCCTTTACGGCCATACTAGAGAGTCCACCTCAGTCCCCCCTAGAAGAGGTGTCTGCAAATCAGCTATCAGCTGAAATGCGGCTCCTCTTGAGTATCATATCTAGGACCCTCTTCCCCAAGACAGGCCGTTTTGATTTTGTATCTGAGAGGGACCTAGCCCTGATGTTCTACATTCTTCAAGATACTCCAATCAACTTCCCAAAACTCATCTACAAATACCTATGTGAGCCTCTAGACAAACCAAGGCTTACTCTTCCCTATGGCATGCTGTATACCTTGATCTTCAGGGAGTTAGAGGTCCTCATTCCTGAGGGGGAACCCTCTCGCTCACTGCGATACACAGATCGCATGGGTGAGGGGACTCTGCACAGGATGGGATTCCATAAAATTGAGGGAGTCTGGGTCCGGAAACCATCCACTTCCACACCTTCTGACCCTACTACTCGACACTCCCCCAGCCCTGATCATGACTCAGATTTCTCCACCTATCCCTCCACTTCAGCACCATCTACCTCAGCCGGACCCTCCACTGCACCACCTTCTCAGCCACTGGAGGTCCGGATATCTCCTGAGCAGCTCCGGGAGTTGCGGCAGGAGATCCTGAGGGATCTCCGTGATGATCTACTGAGGGAGATCCGAGGCCCTCAGAGTGCTCCCTCCACTCAGCTAGTACCCTCCTTAGCAGCCGTGACGGAGATGGTTGCAAATCTGAGGGAGGAGATATTCAACATCCGAAGCCTAGTTCAAGGACAATACTGGAACATAAGTGACGTCAAGGACGACACAAGGGAGATGCGAGATAGCATCAAAAAGGAACTAGGCAACCAGAGTCAGGGTGCTGAGAGACTAGCCAACGCACTGATCTTCAAGCTCGACACCCCCCAAGAAAGTGTGAACAACATATCAACTATTCAGTCTAGAGCCACCTCAGAGATTCTTGAACAGCTGGGAAACATCAATGAGGGGCTGAGCATGGTCATCAAACACACTAGACTGAGCAAGGGCTAGAGTTGTATATTTTCTTTACTTTATGTTGTACAGTCCCTTGCGGACTCACTTGATATGTAATCACACTTGTACTTAATTTTGGATAAATACAATGAGTAGAACTTTTTTTCAAAAATCGTGCATTCTTGAGTTTTTGCATCTTACTATGCTTTCTGCCTTTTTGCTATGATGACAAAAAGGGGGAGAAAATATATTGAATAGACATGTAAAGGGAATCAATAAAAAGAAAACTTTTAAAGCACAAAATAATTTGTTCTAAGTGGATTCGATACCTCGAGGCTCATTATCTCTCTGTTGGGGCTCCTAAAGGAGTAATCTCCAGAATCTATTCAAGGGATATTCGGAGATTAGTTGAATCATACTCAAGAACAAATTGGCAGATTTTCCCTCTAAAACCAAAAATTTAAGTTCAAAAGCTTCAATACACTAAAAGAAAATTCAGAGAATCTAAACAAAGTTGAATGCATGTGTTGAGGGGGAGAATCTGAAATCTTAAGAAAGCAAACTCATTAAATATATATAAGCCAAACAATTGATTGCATGACATGAAGGCTTATATAATTCCAAATGAAAGGGGGAGCTTTAACTTCAGAATTTACTGTTTCACACCTTTCAGTTTTGGATAAATTAAATGACTAGACACTTGAATTCATTTTAAAACTTTACTATAAATCTCCTTTTTGGTTGAGCAATTTACTTTACAAATACTCAATGTTTTGTCAACATCAAAAAGGGGGAGATTGTGGAGTGATTGATTATAATCCTATTTGATTTTGATGAGCTCAAAGCATTTGAGTATATCTTATGTTATACTAATGAATTCAATCTAGTGTTTCAGTCAAATTTTGTAAATTTATGTTCAAGTGTCTCTAGCTTTGGTTCAATACACTTTGGATAAGTAAGGAATTCAATTTGAACCAAAGTCTGAATCTCGAGTCGACTCCGGAAGATTACGAGTCGACTCCAAGCGTATCAGAAGCTCTTGCCCAAGCTCGAGTCGACTCCTGCACATTACGAGTCGACTCCGACTGAGAACAGACAGCCGGACAGAAAGATTCATCTCAGAACCTGTCAACGAGTCGACTCCTGAAGAATTCGAGTCGACTCCGATGCTTGCCGAGTCGACTCCAGCGTAGTACGAGTCGACTCCAAAGAGTAACAGACAGAAAGACAGAGAAGCAATTTTGGACTTTGAGAGCCGAGTCGACTCCCGAAGAACTCGAGTCGACTCCGATGGTTGGCAGGTCGACTCCTAAGGAAGCACGAGTCGACTCCCAGAGAAATGCAAGGCTAAAAGTCAGAGAGCCAATTTCGGACACTAAGAGCCGAGTCGACTCCAAGGCAGCGCAACCCCAAAGACAGAAGACTGTTTTTTTCGGACACTGAGAGCCGAGTCGACTCCAGCAAGGTTTGAGTCGACTTCGAGACAGCACAAGTCAACAGACAGAAGATCGGGATTTCGAGCTCTGAGTGCCGAGTCGACTCCCAGAATATCCGAGTCGACTCGAGTGAGCAAACTTGAAAGAAAGATCTTTGGATTCCTTAGAACGAGTCGTCTCCAAAAGTGTCGGGTCAGCTCCAGACATTGGGGAGTCGACTCCAGATTCAGTCGAGTCGACTCCAAGTCAAGACAGCACTTTAATTCAAATACAGAACAGTTGCCGAGCTGTCTCCAGAAAAGCATGAGTCGACTCCTGCAACAGGCGAGTCGACTCCAGATCGCGCGAGTCAACTCCAATCCCAACGGAAACATTGTCAGGATTTGCAGAATGTGCAGAACGGCTAGAAAGATGTGTCTAACGGCTATTTTTCTTTGGGAATGGCTTAAATAGCCTGAGGGAACAATAATAGAGTAAGAAAGAGAGACTCCATTCAAAGCAAAAGGGATTTCCACCAACCAAGAGCTCTCTAGAGTGATTACACGAAAAAGAAGGAAGAAGTGCATTGAAGTCGACTCTCCAACTCTCTTCCTCACATTCAAGGCTCTCCTCCTGACAGCAAGTCTACATCAAATTCAAGAGGAGTCAAAGAGTTTGAAAAGCCCCTTCCTCCATCTCCGAAATCAGTTTGAGGGCTTCTTACTCTTCCTTGCTTAAATTGTTTAAATACGCTTTTGAGAAGCTTCCTTTTTCTGTTTGTTTTCAAACTACTTGTTTCTTACTTGATTCAATCAGGGGATTGAATCAAGGGTGTTAAGGTTTGTTGGTGAGCCAAGGTTAAAACCAACGGTGTAAGGGTTTGATTGTGATCCCGGAAAAACAATCGGGTGGTTCTAGTCGGTGAGCCTGTGAAAACCGACCGAGTTCGTTGTGATCTCGTAAAACAACAAGTTGGGTTGTAAACTTGTAAAACAACCGGCTGTAATCCGAGGGATTATAGTGAATTCCCAAGTGAGGCTTGGGGAGTGGACGTAGGAGCAAGGGTTAGCTCCGAACCACTATAAAATTGCTTGTGTTTGTGATTGCTCCATTGTCTCTTACTTTTCCTTCATCCACTGCATATAGCAACTAATTAATCCACTAGCAAAAAGTTTTAATTAGTTACTCACAAAGCTTTTAATTGCAATAATTATTTTAAAACCCAATTCACCCCCCCCTCTTGGGTTGTCTATCTGGGCAACAGAAACTCTTTTCCCCCCCACGTCTCCCTCTTCTCTCTCCTTCCTCTCCTTCTCCCTCTTCTCCTCTTTCTGCCGTTCTTTTTCTCTTCTTCTCCTCCTGTTCTTCCTCCCTCTTCTTCTATTTCCCGTTGTAACACCACAGCAGACACTCCGAGTTGGACCTTCACTGCAGCCGATTTTCCTGTGCTTGGTGCGGCATCAACAAGAAGAAGAAAAGAGGGGAGAAAGAAGGAAAAATGAGGAGAAGATGAAGTATTAGAGGTAGCCAGAGTTTGGGGACGTTCAAGTACTGGTGAGAGTGGTTCAGATGAAGATTCCGCGTTGCTTGCAGTCAAAAAATTTAAAAAAATGAATTTGAAATTGAGGATTTCAATTGTTGATAAAGAGTACTTTAAATATTTGTATGAGAGAGCGTATAATGCTCATGCACAACTTGAGATGGAACTCAGGAAATCAAGGTGGGATCACCAGGTTCCGCTTGAAGGGCACAAAAGATTATAATAGCTAACTTTGGTGAAATAGAAAAAGAATTAACAAAGTATAAAAAAATGTTCTACCCTAATGGAGAATCATCCAATGTAGAAAATTCTGGATGAAGAGCTTTTCGCATCCTGCACCATTATCTTTCTTTTTCTTTTTTTGGAAATATTGTGGTACTATATCTTTGGCTCTATTTGAATACGTATAAATTTATATGTCTATTTATGCTTGTATATCAAAAAATATATGCAAAAAAAGATTGGTGACTGTACAAAGGATATGATATATGTATATATTTATTTATGTGAATGTACTGAAAAAAAAAGGCTAGATATAATGCAGTATTTAACTACTTCTAAGTTTATGTTCTAATGCTGCTTTTTTCTTATTCCTTTTCTTTTTGTATAGATATATCTATATAAGTGTATATATATATATACACACACACACATAGATTTTTATAAACATTTATGCGTGTGCTTGGATAAATATTTATATACAAACATACTTAAAAATATATATGCAGATGTATGCAAGGCTATATACAAATGTATATACCTAGGTGCCTTCTATATGTGCATTGTGCATGTGTATACTGTGTATTGGGGAGGAAGAGTAAAATTAAAAAAAAATGAAAAAAATACATGAATGAAAAAAATACAGAGAATATCACTAATCTTGAGAAAGATAAAAATAAGTCAACCAATTTATTTACATATTATATGTATATATTTGTATACATGTTTATATAATTATAATTATAAATATATATGTGTGGATGGATGCAGCTTCATGTGCATATACAATTAACTTTAAAGTAATGAAAATTTTCCAACAAGAGGAATTGCAAGTAGACGATCAACATATAATTTCCACTGTTGAAGCTTCTTCCTCTCATCCTATGGACAAAGCTATTGTTTCCACTTCAGAAAAATGTAATTAACAACTAACTTCCATTGCTAAAGGTTCTTTCTCTTATCCTATGGACAAAGCTATTGTTTCTATTCCAGAAAAACGTATTCGTGCCGAACTCTTTGAAGATGAAAGTCTCAAGAAAAATCCATCAGTCAAGTCTTATATCTTTAATACTGATCAATTTTTATCATTTTCAAAATTTTGAACTTTTATTTCTCTCTTTTTTTTTTAATGTAGGAATTTACTTGACCTTCCTTCGGAAAAAAGGATGCATACTAGCTAACGTACCATACAAAGATATATATCGTTAACATATGTTCCTATCAATTCCTAATCATTTTTTTTTCTATTTTCCAAACCATCCTGCAAAAAATGAAGAAGTGATAGATGACTATCTCAGAATACATTGATGATCATATATACCTTCACATGAAGGTAGGGTAATTGATTTATAATCATCATGAAGCACTGCTACGCAGCATCATATTCAACCCTATCTTCTACGGGTTTTAAACATACTTATAGATTTTTTATATTACCTCAAAGCAAAATATTTCTCTCTATTTTTTTTGAAATATATTAAAAAATGCAGCGTAGCATGGGTATATTGCTAGTACTATCCGAAAATCATGGCGGTACCCAAACAAGCCTTCTACTCAATGTCTGCTATGCCAGAATCAAGGCCCGGACTGGTTGGCCAGCGGCATGGGTCGGTACACCCCCGTATCATTCTATGCCGGGCACATACCGACATAGTAGAGGAGTCGAGGTAAAGAGAAAATGGGAGAAAGGAAAAAAGAAAGGATGGAGACATGGAGGGAGAGAGAAGGAGGGTGGCAGAGGCCGGTGGAGCCGTGCGGAGGAGGGGCTCTACTCCGAGCCTTCGTGGCCCTTTCTCTTCCTTCCTCTTCCTCTCCCTCTCCCTCCCTCTGTCGCTCAGTCTCTCTCTTTCCTTCTCCTTCTCCCCCTCCGTCGACTTTTATTTCATTTTAATTGCTGGAACCATCCCAATCCGTCACCGGTACAGTTTGGAATATCTCAATCTGTCTGGTTCAGAATGGTTCCGCCAACCATGTATCTTGGAACTGATAATCAAAATCTATCTCGTGTCACTTGAGCAAAAAAGTAATAGATGAAGGGAAGTCCCGAAACTTGGGCTTTTGACAATTGTCTCGGAACCTAGCTGATGTTGAGAATCTATCGCCAATCGGAGATATAGAGTTCATTGAAAGAACTGACCTGAAAGCACCAAGGGGTCAAAAAACTGATGGTCACGCCCTACCATCAATATCTATCCAACGACCATGTCCTACCATTAGTATACTAGGGATGCTCATGCCAATACCATCTGTACAAATCTGATGACTCTTCACCACCGTGAGTTCAAAACCAAGGAAAATCCCAGCAATGACATGCAAAAAGTTTTAAAAAATGTAATCCAAAAATAAAGCTAGAACGCTAGAAGCTAAAAGAAAAGGGGAAGAAATCATCTAGGGATCATGAAACACAAGGTGTTTGATCATGGTCGCTGGAGTTGTAGAACCCGGTTGTCTTGTTGTTTTCTCCTCGATGAAGTGTTGCTGCTTTATATGATTCGCAATCCACCTGCAGGATTCTTTTTGTGGACCTTCATTGTTGCTACTCAATATTTATGCTAGCCCTCAAAGGCAATTGATTGCCTCATAAGAGATTATTTGCTGTTGGCCCAATCTCTCCTAGACAAGGATATACTAGTTCAGAGGTTTCAAAGAGCCTATGAGAATAAACTTAAAGGAATTAAACTGGTTGGGTATAGGAAACTAATTGGGGTGAAAGTTCTTGAAGATCAAGCCACTTGGATCCACGCACTTTCATATCCTTCCTTTGATCACCATTTTTTCGGATACTCTAATGCCGGTGGCACACCTGTGCATTTATCTACATCATTGCAATTTGACTTGGCACCATCTTCATCGACCAACAAATTCCTCAGCACACTTGGACAAGACAAAAAGAGCAAATGGAGAGATTACTAGCATCTTTACTTCTTGACTAGAATTCTAGAACCAAAACCAAAATTCAGTTCAACCTAGAATCATTCTGAAATGGCTCAAATTCCAAGGTTTAGTTGCAACTTACTCATGAACCAAATTTATTAGATATGTGTACAATTAACTATAGTCTTTTGTCATTTTTTTCTATTCATCCAATTCGGGACAATGGGTTATAAAAACATTCAAAGATTTAAAAAAACCGATGTATGCTTAGCCATCTTAGAGCTTAAATTATAAAGAAATATATTTGTTAGAGGTACCTACCTAGGTGGGTAGCATGGCCTCCGGCGGCTTGTTTGTGGCTTCAAATAGGTTGGGTTAGACTTGGACCTGACCAAGCTGATCAAGTTAGGTCAATGGATGACCTAACAACTGAATTGGGGGCAAGTACGACCTAATCGGAGACCGAAATGTTTAGATTTTGATTTGGACTCAGTTGGATCAGGTTTACAATTCAAGTCAAGTATCTAACTATTCTTTTATAGCGAAAATATAATAAATAATAATTAAATATAAATCACTAAAAAATAAAACAAGACTAAAAAGAGCCAAACTTGAATTTTCACGCAATTATTTTAATTTTATCCAAATAATTATTCATACTTAATTTTATAAATTACAATTTTGAAAATATATTGATATACTTGAGGGCATTATAAATAGGTATGTTCATGGGCTGGGTCGGGTCGGGCCAGGCCTTGTCCAAAGGTCAACACAATTTTCTAAGGTCTAAGCCTCGCCCAGCTTGGCCTTCAGGCCTCTCTTCTAGGCTCGAGCCCTACTCTTACTCGGGCTTTGGGCTTTAGACCAAGCCTCGAGCTTCATGATTATTTTTTATTTTTAGTTTTTTAAAAAATACTCAATAATATTTAGAAAAGCTAAATATAAATAATTAAATATCGGCAACAACCTACAATATATTTATTATCCTACTAAGTTTATATATCAACAAGAATTATCAATTAAATCTACAAACATATCAAACATATATAAATAACACAAGCAAAATAAAAAAATTAAGTTGGGCAGGGCTCAAGCCCGTCTTTATTCTCTAAGCTCGAGCATGGCCTATTAAAAGAGCCTATTTTTTGTGTCTGGATCGGCCTGGTGGGCCCAACTCTTGGGCTCGAGCCTTCCTAAAAGGCTTTAGCTCGGGCGGGCTAGCCTGAGCAAACTGTCCAACCCATGAACATACCTAATTACTAATAAGAATCCATCAAAGCAGATAATAAATATGAGCTTTTAGACATAGTTAAATGAAACAAGATGAGAGAAAATGTAGTTGTTGAGATTAAAAAAGAGAAATTAGTTTAAATAAGAAATCTAAATAAATTGGAAAGATATTTAGAGTGAAGGAGGAGGTTTCTATGATTCAGATTTTTGGATTAGGTTGCATCGGGTTTGGGTTAGGCCGATATATTTTTTGTTGACCAAAATTAGACACGGATGACATATAGGTTGGGTCGGATTGAAAAATACATAAGCCAGATGATGCCGGACCAATTTTAAAATGAAAGCAGGAGAAGAGGAGAGGAGAAGGAGGAAGAAGAAGAGGAGAAGGAGAAGGAAGGAGAAGAGAAGAAGAGGGAAACGTGGGGAAAGAAATTCTTTAATTCTGCATTAAAACCCTAATCAGCTTACAAGTTCCCTTTAAATAGGGCCCCATAAGAACAATTAAAATAAACCCCTTACATAAAATAATTCCCCACAAATAAGCCCTAAAATGAAAATAAGCCCAGAATAAAATAAACCACAAATAAATCCCTAAACACAAATAACCCAGAAATAACAATAAGCAAATATGTAAATAAAATGGGGACCTAGCTGATGTCCCCATCAACTCCTCCCGGGTGAGAAAAACTCGACCCCGTCGAGTGTAAATCGGGGCGGCTGTCGTACTGCTCCAGAAGATCCGGGTCAAGGCGCTGCAACTCAGCTCGCGAAATCCACGACACATCTGATTCGGGTCGACCTTTCCACCGAACAAGGTAACGTTGGTAGCGTCCTCTCCTGGTAGATATAACCTGCTCATCTAATATATGTTCTATATGTTCTCTGCGTGCATGAAACTGTGGAAGTGGAGGCTCACTAGCAGGTGCTAGAGCAGGGTGATCAACAACAGTGGATGTATCCACAAAAGGGTCAGAAGGAATGAATGTTGATTTCTTGTATGGGACTAAATCTTCAATATTAAATGTCGCACTAATCCCATAGTCTTCAGGAAGATCTACAACATACGCATTCGAACTGATTTTCTTTAGGACTTTGAATGGTCCCGCACTACGAGATTGCAACTTTTTGAACGTCCCCGAAGGAAGTCGTTCAGGTCTAATTCTTACCATGACTGAATCACCTACATTTAATTCTTTATAACGGCGGTGCAAATCAGCAAAGGATTTATATTTTAAGTTATTAGAGTGAATAAGTTTGCTGATCTCCTGATGCAATGAATGCAGGTGTGAAGCAAATGATTGTGCAGACTCAGAGACTCTATGTTGATGAGACATGGGGATCAAGTCTATGGGTTGCCTAGGTTTATAACCATTCACCACTTCAAAAGGACTCATGCCTATGGTCCTATTGACCGAACTATTATATGCAAACTCAGCAGTTGGTAACACGAGATCCCAAGTCCTAGTATGCTCACCTACCAGACATCTGAGAAGACTCCCTAGACTTCGGTTGACAACTTCGGTCTGGCCATCAGTTTGGGGATGATAGGCAGAGGAAAATTTTAATTTGGTACCCATCATGTGCCAAAGAGTTTTCCAAAAATAGCTCATAAATTTAACATCCCTATCGGACACAATAGATTTAGGGAGACCATGGAGTCTAACGACTTCGTCAAAATAGAGTTTCGCAATCCTAGAAGCATCAGAAGTCTTAGAACATGGTAGAAAATGAGCCATTTTAGAGAACCGGTCCACTACTACAAAAATGGAATCATGTTTGGTCGAGGTACGTGGAAGCCCTAACACAAAATCCATGCTAACATCTTGCCACGGACAATCAGGAACTGGTAGTGGAGTGTAAAGCCCAGTGTTCTGTTTACGTTGTTTGGCTAATTGACATGTGCGGCACTGAGCGACGATCTTGGCCACGTCTCTCTTGAGACTCGGCCAGAAGAAACGTCTTTCCACCATCTCAATGGTTTTGTCTCTCCCGAAATGCCCGGACAGTCCTCCAGCATGTACTTCCCATACTAGAAAATCTCTCAAAGAAGTTCGAGGAATACACAATCGGTCGGAGCGAAAGAGATAATCATCGTGTAAAAAGAAATCATCGTGCTCTCTCTCTACTCCATCTCGTAAGGTCAGGTATACATTACTAAAATCGGGACAGGTGGTATATTGTTCCCTGATCCTTTCAAAACCAATTACTTCAGTGCTCATCATGGATAGGAGGAAGATCCGTCGACTGAGCGCATCAGCAGCCTTATTCTCAACTCCAGCTTTATGTTTCAGCACAAAAGTATAGGCTTGTAGAAACTCAATCCATCGGCCATGTCGAAAGTTTAATTTCTTTTGAGAATTGAGATACTTTAAAGCCTCATGGTCTGAATACAGGACAAATTCTTGCGGTAGCAAATAGTGTCGCCAATGTCGCAAAGTTTGCACTACCGCATAGAATTTCTTATCATAGGTGGAATAACGCAACCTGCCGTCACTTAACTTTTCACTAAAGAACGCGACAGGGTGACCGTCTTGGCTTAACACACCACCTATGCCAACTCCAGAGGCATCACATGCGACCTCGAATACCTTAGTGAAATCAGGGAGGCGCAAGACAGGTGCTTCGGTCATCCTATGCTTAATATCTTTAAATGCTTGGGATGCCGACTTAGTCCAGATAAAGTCTCCTTTCTTCATGCAATCTGTGATGGGAGACATTATCGAACTAAAATTCCTAATGAAGCGACGATAGAAAGTAGCCAGACCATGAAAACTGCGTACTTCGGCTAAGGTCTTGGGCTCAGGCCAATCGACTATCGCGCTTACTTTTTCTGGATCAGCAGAGACACCCTTGGAAGATACTATGAACCCTAAGAAAGTGACGTGATCAGTCAGGAAGGCACACTTCTTAGGGTTTGCAAAGAAGCTTTCTCTCTGCAGGACTTCACAAACCTGCCTTAGGTGTGAAAGATGGAGCTCTTGAGTTTGACTATAAATGAGGATGTCATCAAAGTATACAACGACAAATTTGTTCAAGAAAGGTCGAAAAATCTGTGTCATCACCCTCATAAAAGTACTTGGAGCATTTGTTAATCCGAAAGGCATTACTAACCATTCGTAGAGTCCATCTTTGGTTTTGAATGCTGTTTTCCATTCATCCCCAGGACGAATCCGAATCTGGTGGTACCCACTCTTTAGGTCAATCTTGGAAAAAACTGTAGCACCAGACATGTAGTCTAAAAGGTCGTCCAGCCTAGGAATGGGAAAACGATACTTTATCGTGATTTTATTGATAGCACGGCTATCGACGCACATCCTCCAAGAGCCATCTTTCTTGGGAGTGAGGAGTGCAGGTACAGCACAGGGACTCAAACTCTCACGAATATACCCTCGAGTGACGAGTTCGTCAACTTGGCGTTTCAGTTCAGTGTGCTCGTTTGGATTGAGTCTATGGTGGGGAAGATTTGGCAGTGACGCTCCAGGAATGAGATCAATTACGTGCTGGATATCACGCATTGGAGGAAGTGCCTCTGGAAGATCAGTTGGAAAGACAGAGTGAAACTCCTCCAACAGAGGAACTACGGCGGCCGGGTGTTCGACATTTGACTCCACATTAATAACTCTAGCCACAAGGGCAAACACAGGTGAATGGCTTTCGATATCTTTCATTACCTCTTTCGAAGTAATGATGTGGAGTGACTCTTCCTTTTGTGGTGTAGCGCCCTTCTTCTCAGGTACGGGCTCTCTAGGAGGCAATGAATTCAATATAATTTTCCGACCCTGGAACATAAAACTACACGAATTTGACCGACCATGAAGTGTGACGTTCCTATCGTATAACCAAGGTCTTCCTAAGATGACTTGACCTACGTCCATCGGAAGGCAGTCACACCAAATCTCGTCTTTATAAGATAGGAATTGAATCGGGACAAGGCATCTTTCTGAAACCGAAATGGACGTCTTATCTACCCAGGCTACTTTATATGGATTAGGATGAGGGGTAGATTTTAGGCCAAGGCGAGAAACAACTCCAGACGCAATGGCATTGATGCAACTCCCGCTATCAAATAAGATTTTGCATGTTTTACCATTGATCTTAATAAGTGTATAAAATAGGGAGGTTCTTCGCCAGTCTTGTTCGGTCTTTGTTTGGGCTAGTGTGCACCTCACCACATGGAGCCTATGGTTTTGGTCATTCCTATCAGTGGGCTCATTTTGGTGTTCAGTCTGAACAAATTCTAATCCGGTCTTGTCGTCTCCAAAGTCATCTACAAAATCCTCGATGTTTGGTTCATAGACTTCTTCGACACATTCAGTATCCTGGGTTCCTGCTTCCAGTTCAGTCATCAAATAGGTCTTGGCATTACATTGGGACGCAATATGGCCAAACTTCTGGCACCTGAAACACTGGGTTTGGTTTCTTAAGGGCGGGTTGGACCCTAATATGCCTTTTTCTTTATCAGTTGATGTACTTTGAGCAGGCATCGGGAACGTCCTAGTCGGTGTTTGGCTAGAACCGGGCTGGGAAGGATGGTTGGAGAGTGGTCTGGGTTGTGGGAGATGGCTTTGATTAGGTCGGGCTCCTGGGGGTAAGAACCGAGAGTCGGTACGTCTCACCACAGGGACTCGTAAAAAACTATCCACGTCTTGAGCCAATTGGTATGCCTGGCCAAGGGTAGTAATCTCTCGGATGATCAATTCTTTCTGGATCTCCTCACGGAGTCCTGCTCGAAACCTAGAAAGAGTAACAGTCTCCTCTTCGATTACACCACACCTCATGTGAAACTCCTCAAATTGTGCAATGTAATCGGCAACAGTTGAAGTTCCTTGAGTTAGTTTCTGCCACCTATCCATAAGGCGTTGTCGGTAAGAGAATGGCAGATACTTCTCATTCAGTTTCTCTTTCATATCCTCCCACGTGGTGATGCGTGGAAGCCTCTGGGTCTCACGCCGATGTTCAACGTTATGCCAGTACCAGTGAGCTTGCCCAATAAGCTTCATTTTGGCAAACCGTACTTTCCTATCTTCAGTCATATCGTACCACTCAAAATAATTATCCATGGCTGCTCTCCAATCAAGGTACACGCTCGGCTCTAATTGACCAGCAAATGTGGGGGCTTCTACTCGCACGGTACGAAGTAGTCGCTCGTCAAGATCGCGCTGGTGATCAGGATGATGTTGGTTCCTAGGGGGATGGGGAAAAACTGCAGGCGGTGTGGTCAAACCAAACTCGGGGTAAGCTGCGATTGGGGATGATGGTTCCGGGGTCCTAAGGTGTTGTATTTGAGCACGGATCTCACGTTTGAATTCGTCGTTATCAGCTCGTATTGCAGCTAATTGTTCCAGAATATCTTGTATGACTCTGGAGTCCATGGTGGATGAAGGGGTCTGAGAGTCAGTGAGGAGGTACTCTCTACCACTACGGGTGGGCATACAGGAGCTACCCTAACTGGTGATATGATATGCAATACTACGAATGAACCCTAATTGTCTAAATGTGATGCAGGACAACCTACTGATGCAACCCACTAATGCAACCTACTATGAATTCGGAAATCAGCAACTTTTTCACAAAAGTAACTTAAAATTAAATTTTACTAATTTGTACTTTGGTTATTTCAAAATTAAAGTAGAAAACTAGTCACTATAAGAAGTTAGGTTGCAAACACGTGTTACAGTCATTCAAAGTCCGAAAGTAATCTGATCTATGGATGTTGATGATGTCCTGACACTAAGGTGTGCTAATTTAATATTTAGATTTAATTGGTAGGTAGGACGGGTGTGGTGGAAAATGTTCTAGGTTTTTTTTTTTGCAGTTTGACAAGAAAATAAGTTTCAAAATCGGACTGTCATGCAAGAGAACTAGAACATATTTAGATAAGCAAGCCCAAAGGAGGAAGTACCAATTACCTGTGGTGAATGCAGTTGACCAGAATCGTCTGCTCGTGGAGTCTCGAACACGAAGTCAGTACTGGGCGAAGTTAGCTGGAACCGTAGACCCGGGGCTGCAGCACAAAAACCGTCTGAATTTCTGGAATGGGCTGAAGAAGATGCTGAATCGGGCCAGTAGAAGGATCTGCGGGCAATTGGGCTTGGACCGTGCTACAGTACAGCACGCGGGCTGGGCTGGCGGCCTGCTGCAAGGAACTGGACCAGGTCGGGCTCGGATGTGGCCTGATGGGCAAGTGAAAACAGGGCCAGATCTGTTGGGCCCAACTGTAAATTTGGTGGGTGTAAAGTGGGTCTGATGAAGCCCACAGTGATGACCCGACTGAGTGCAAGAAGGGGGGGGGGAAGGGAAGTCAATGGTACTCAGCGAAGGACGGAAGCGGCCGACGGGAGAAGAGCTTGGCTGATGGGCGCCCGGACACGGAACCGGCGGCGGTCTTCCAGCGGCGGGTGCGGTGGTGGATGGTGGAGGTAGGTGGTACGCGGCCTGTGGAGTCGGCCGATGGTGAGGAAAAATGGCAGGGGTGTACAAGGAGGCGGAAGAAGGGAGGAAAATGGGAGCGGGAGCGGCGGGAACGGCGACGGCGAGGCGGCGCGGCTCGGTTGGCGGAGGAGAGGGAGGCGGCGGAGGTCTCGGGCGATGGCGCTGTGGTCGACCGCGAAAAGGAGGCGGCCGAGGATGGGTGGTGGCAATCGGGCGGTCGCGGGAGCGGCGGGGACGGTGACGGCGAGGCGGCGCGGCTCGGTGGACGGAGGAGAAGGCGTCGGCGGCAGAGATGGCAGGGCAGAGGCGGCGACAACGGCGATGGCGGCGGAAACCCTAGGGTTTCCGTTCGACTGAAACAGAGGTTAGTTTTTTTTTTTTTTTTTTTTTTTTGGAAACACGTGCTGGTCACGTGATCCTCGGTTTTTTTTTTTTTTTTTTTTTTTTGTTTTGAACCCTAACGGGTTCGGGTTATCGGTTTCGGGTTTCGAAGGAAACCCGCTCCGATAACTGTGAAACTTAGCACGTGCGGGTCACGTGCCAATTTTTTTTTTTTTTTTTAACTTACCGGATGTGAACCGGGCTATCGGGTTTGGGGTAACGGGTTTAGAACTTACCCGTTACCGTAACTCCTTCTTCAACCTCCCGATCGACTCGGGAGGGCGTTCCGGCCGCTTCGGCGGTGGTTGCGGAGTGGCCGAACTGAACGGCGACGGAGACTCCGTTGTCGGCGGCGACAGGTGGCGGCTGGTCGTGGTGGCGGCCGGAATCTTGCGCGCGGTGGTCGGCGGGTGCGTCGACAGTGCCGAGGGACAAGGTGGCAAACAGATCGGCGACGCTCTTCCTCTTTCCGGCAGCGGGAGTCACACGCGGTCCTTCAACGCGCTCCGGTGTCCGTGGTCGACGTACGGCGTAATACTCGTGCGGCCACAGAAATCCCGGAATCCGGCGACGCTCAGCCATACACCGGTGGTGGCACGACGGTGAAGACGCGGCAGAGGTGGTGGTGGCGTCGGTTGCAGGCTCCGGTGGAGGGCCAGAGGCGGCGCTGCAGGGAGGCCTCCGGGGAATCTGATGGAAAGAGGTGGTTGCGGCAGGGAGAGGCACAGTGGAACTGCTCGGCCACAGGGGAGCTTCCTTTTTTTTTTTTTTTGTGTGAAGCTGACAGAGGGAAGGAGAGGAACCGAGAGAAGCTCGGTGAATCAGGGTTGATCCCTTTGTCCCCTTTGTCCTCTTTTTTTTTTTTTTTAGCAAACTGACAGAGGGAAAGGTCCTGTTCTCCTTGAAGCACCGTGAGAACCAATGGGAAAGGAAGGCTGTTGTTGGATCGGGGCTTTGGCAGCAAGGGCAAAACCAGCCTTGCTCTGATACCAAGTTGATGCCGGACCAATTTTAAAATGAAAGCAGGAGAAGAGGAGAGGAGAAGGAGGAAGAAGAAGAGGAGAAGGAGAAGGAAGGAGAAGAGAAGAAGAGGGAAACGTGGGGAAAGAAATTCTTTAATTCTGCATTAAAACCCTAATCAGCTTACAAGTTCCCTTTAAATAGGGCCCCATAAGAACAATTAAAATAAACCTCTTACATAAAATAATTCCCCACAAATAAGCCCTAAAATGAAAATAAGCCCAGAATAAAATAAACCACAAATAAATCCCTAAACACAAATAACCCAGAAATAACAATAAGCAAATATGTAAATAAAATGGGACCTAGCTGATGTCCCCATCACCAGATCTGATCTGAGATTTAGATTTCAGTATAGTTTTTGAATCTGACCTAATCTACGGGCCTTCAAATGCGGACAAAGTCACAGGTTGACCCTACCAAATTGCAGTCGACGGCATGGATGCTCACCTAGAAAATTAGGCGCCGCCTAGGGGACTAAACATGGCCTAGTTTCCTACCAGCTCAACCCAGGTGCGGTCAAATGGAGCGAAATTGATGGTCAATTTTGGTGACTTGGGTCAAAATCGTAAAGGGAAAAGAGCAAGATGGCATAAAATGTCATGTGATGAGGTTGTGAGTGGCCTACAACATCTGGCCTTAACCATGGATCTCGTAGCAAACAACCAGCTCTCAAACAGAGAGACAAAATAAAGGAAAACTATAGGGCGGAAAATGGTCAGATAATATCCAACTGTTTTTGCTTGCACTAGATTCGCATAGATATTCTAGAATATTATTGAATCTGAATACCTACCCGTAAATTTTATTGGATTCAGATTTGGATTTTAAAGATTTTTGAATCTGGATCCAGATATCTGGGAAATTCCAGTAAAAAGTTATCTCCAAAAATTCTGCTTCCGCAACTAGAATTGAACCTGGCCGGATGACAAGCACTGCATTCAATTTTATTTTAAAATGATGGTTCAGCTTACTCATTTAAATCTCAATCATGTCATTAAATAAAGTTATCTGGTACGTACTATGATATTTTATGTCTAGTAATTAATTGTTTTCATAAAAATATCCCTTTCATCAGTAAGAAAATGAAATATATATATATATATATATATATCATTTTATAATTTATGATATTTTCAAAATTTTATTGTGAAAATATTTTAAAAAATATCAATAATTCCTACATATTTCTATATTTAAAAATAGTTTCTATAACATTTTTTTAAAAATAAATAATTCAAGATTATCTTTTATACATTTTACAATTATATAGTAATGATAGTATTTGATGTACAAAATTTATCAAATTTATTAATATTTTTGTACTATATATTTTGTTTATTTATGTTTAAATTTTTAGTATTTTAATACTTTTGCTGTCCAAAACCTAACTTGATGGAGCAAGGCGATCGGGTGGATGAAGATGAGGTTGTTCGACTTAGCTGGAGTTAGGTTGTGCGATGTGAGAGTTGATGTACAACCAAAAAGAAGTAAAGTTGCAAATGGGTTGGGGTTAACCTGTGATCTAACCCGACCTGACCCATTTTGGAGGACCCGTGGGGCCGAGTCAAGTTCTAAAATTGGATCCGTTCTATTTTCTAGGTCGGGTCTAGGTTTACTGAATTCAGATCGGACCCAATCCGACTCGACCCATTTGATCTGTACTTGTTGCAAACAAGACATGTTTTGCTTCCAATTCTTTGTAAATCTCACACATTGATAGGTTGAGTTCTAGATATCTTAATGGTAGACGCAAAGGGGATCATGCATATATTTTGACACGAAGGTTTCATGTGGGACTGCATTTTTACAAAGAAATCACGTAGCATCACTACATGAATGTATTCATGGATGAATGTCCTTTTATAAAGTATTTTTTTTGTTTAATAAAATTCTAATCAGTTGCTTGATTTTGATTCTTGCGTGATTGGAATCTTGCCTGATGAGAGAATTTAAGTTTTGGTGCTAATATATCTCAATGTGTAAAGTGAATCCGAATGTCAAAGAGCCTTTGCAATCCTCCAAGTTTGTATTAAATTGCTCAAGTGACTAAACAATTCTTGAATTCATATTGGGGATGGTTATGGATTATTTAGCAGAATCAAACAGTGATGAGCAAGAAAAAAAAAAAAAAAAGAAGGAAAAGCACACATTATTTATGTGGATTATATATTCATATTACACTGAATTCTTATATCTGTACCTTTATTTCAAGAGTGGCAATTTTTGAACTTGTGAAGCTCCTGCTTCAAGCCACCGAATGTAGGCTGTTGAATTTTTGTTTTGTATTAAAATTACCCCAATATGACGTTATCTTTATGTGATAGTGTGACTGATAGACATATTATATTTATCTTGAGACATTGCGGTGGCAAACTAGACAATTATCTTCTCTTTGAGTTTATAATTTTTGTGTGGATTTTATTAGTATTAGAATTTTAAAACTGCTCCATTTGGTTATCAAGTTGATCGTGACGGTGTGAATTGTTCTCACCTTTGATGAATCGGACCTGAACAAATAGACCCGACCCAGATCCGGTTCGGACCTGAATTTTTTGGCTTGGGTCCGGATTACACATAGACCCGATCCGACCCAATGACCCGTTGGGTCAAAAATTGTAGCCGTAGACCGACCCGACCCGATCTTCCATTGGGTTGGATCTGGGTGCAAAATTAGGACCCGAATAAAGAACCGAGTTGGATCAGGGTCATATATGACTTGGTCTGACCCGACACCCATTTGCACATCTAAAAGGAAAAGATCAAGGGTTCCTAGAATGTGTCTAGCTGGAGACTTCCAATGCTTAAGTCCAGTAGAGATTGGAGAAAAAATAATAGAGATCTGACCAAAATGCTGAGGTCATAACGAGGTGAAATGTCTCTTCCTTAAGAGGTCATTTGACCTTGGTCTGACCCGACACCCATTTGCACATCTAAAAGGAAAAGATCAAGGGTCCCTAGAATGTGTCTAGCTGGAGACTTCCAATGCTTAAGTCCAGTAGAGATTGGGGAAAAAATAATAGAGATCTGACCAAAATGCTGAGGTCATAACGAGGTGAAATGTCTCTTCCTTAAGAGGTCATTTGACCTAGTTTATACATAGCGTAAGACACTAGTCTATCATGATTCGGATTGTATGATCTCCTAACATACTGTTATGTTCATTTCTTATTTGCTTCTCTAGGCTACTACAATCTTCCTTAACTAGCATGTCGAGATTGCGCAGAGTTGTAACCATCCATGCTGATTGTTCGGAGAATTGTTCAGCCATTGATTCTGCATGACACGTGCCACGCTCTCATTGGTTGGCCGTGTTGGTGGGCATAATTTCAATAAGTGGAAAATCCGAGCCATATCAAATACAAATCTAATTGGATAAAAAAAAAGAAATATACTAGGCTTATATATCACTTGTATGACTAATATCTAATTTATATTTTTATCTGTTAATAAATATCGGCTTATTTAGGTATCCATTTAGGTGTGAAAGTAGATCGGATAATATCTATCTGGATTTATTTTCGTATCTAAATTTATTCGAACACGGATAGAAATTTAAGTATCCGACTAATATTCGTATCCAAATCTATATTTATTAAAAAAAGGATATAGATTAGATAAACAACTATCCGATCCATATCCCAGTATTCGATTCTATTTATAATCCTATTTAATTTTATATAACACTCATTAACTTTTAAGAAAAATAAATGACTGTATTAACATGTAATTAACTTGTTTTAGTATCCACTTAGTAATATTTTTGATTTCGTGGTTATAAAATTTAATTATTCGATCTATATCTATATTTACATTTATATTTTGGATATTCAATTTATGTCCACATCTATTTAAAATAAATATGAATATAAATATTTGCATCCAATTAATATTCATTATATTTATATTTATATTATTTAAATAAAATAAATATAAATTTGAATAAACTAGTATTGGATCCATTAGAACCCAATAAAAAAAAAATTTCTCTTTCTTCCTCACCAATTTGATACGCCTATACCTTTGTGCGGAGGATAGCATTGTCGGGAAGGGTCGATCACTCTTTCTTCTTTCCCTTGCCTCTCTCCGACCTAGGGCACGCCGAGAGCGCTCTCCCGCCTCTCCTACCTCTCGGCTCGATCTCGGACGGTGGCAGGTCGGCGAGGCTTCTGGAGCTCGGGATCGACCACTCTTCTGATCGGCCGCTGATTGAGGTGACTTCTTCTCTGCTCTCTTTCTCTCTCTCACATTCTCGAGACCCCCTCCATCATCCATTAACGTTTCTCTCTCGTCCGCATTTCACCGACGAACTTAGTCTTCCTCTCACCTCATGAGAAAAGGTGAGATTGGGGGTGCTTATAATTTGCAGTTAAGTATAACAATCAACCGTTACTTAAAATTGGAAGAAACTTGTTCCATCCTAATAAAAATAGGTTAAGCTTCCAGAGGAAAAAAAGAGAATTCCAAGCGGACTGACAATCGACATCCCTTTCATTCAGGTTTTACAGAATAGATCATGAGGTCATTTTAATTCCAAGTAAACTCATAAAGATTTTTCTTTTTCCCCCTTAGACTTCTTAATTGAACTATTTAATGGTGCATCTGCCTGCTGGAGATTGAACTCAACTAGTTCTATTTGATTTCTGAGGGATTCTAACTTTTTTTTTTTCATTATTCTATGTAGGAACCTTTTGTTGCAATCATCTCGCCAATTGCTAAAGCTTTTGCAAAGATCTTTGTTTAGAGTCAATATCTTGCCTTGTCAAATATATATATGGGCTGATTCTGACATTTCATGGGAGGAGTTGAAGACGATGAACCACCCTCAAAACGTATGAAATCATCCTCAGAAGATTTGGGGAGTCTCCGTGATAAGTCATTTCTTTCAGAGCGCATCAGTCCTTTGGGAGGCTCAATGGCTAGGCCTTTACCACCCCAAGGGAAAGATTATGTGGTTGGTTCTAAAGGACTAATTAAAAGGGTGGAATTTGTGAGGATCATTACAAAGGCTCTTTATTCTCTTGGTTATGAGAGTAGTGGAGCAGCTTTGGAGGAAGAGTCAGGGATATACTTGCATTCTTCTGGAGTGAATCTTTTCAGGAAGCAAGTTCTTGATGGAAATTGGGATGAAAGTGTGGTTACGTTGCATAAAATAGGACTTGGTGATGAAAGTATCATAAAATCTGTATCTTTTTTGATATTAAAGCAGAAATTCTTTGAACTCATGGAAAATGATAGAGTCGTTGATGCATTAAAGACATTGAGAAGTGAGATAACTCCTCTTGGCATTGACAAAAAACAAGTGCACGAGCTTTCTTGTTGTATTGTCTCTCCTCAGCAGCGAATGTTACATGGGCTTGCCAATCTGGGAATTGAGACTTCAAACTCACGACTGAAGCTTCTGGAGGACTTGCAAAAATTGCTTCCTCCCACGATTATGATACCTGAGAGAAGATTAGAGCATTTGGTTGAACAGGCTCTCAGTGTGCAACGGGAATCTTGTTATTTCCACAACTCTTTGGATAATTCGCTGTCATTGTACGCCGATCATCAATGTGGGAAAGACCAGATTCCTTCTCATACAGTGCAGGTTCGAACTAGTATCTGATAGAGAATTACACTTTTTTATCATTACATAAGTAAAGCATTTCAATCTCTCTCTCTTTATCTGTGCGTGTGCCCCCACCCCCCCCACCCCCCCCTTCCCACCAAATCCGATTCTTTTCTTGGAAAATTAGTTTGAGCATTGTGTTCTATTATCTAGCTATGATTCTCTTTCCTTGGGAATTCTTTGACATAAATTATTCTTTATACTCTCATGCACTTCCAAACTTTCTGGACAAAGGAGTGCAACATTGATATCATAGAAGCCAATATCGAGAACAAATTCCAAGAATTTAGTGCTATAAAACATTCATTTAGAATGAAATCTTTAATCTGAAACCATAAGCACTCCATTCAGGAGTTCTTGATTTCAGATACCTTGTTGACATATATTATAGTCTATTACTTGATTAATGGTGCCACCAAATCATATGTTACACTAGCAACACCATTGCATAAAATATTGATTGGCAGTTGAGGCAAGGGAAAACAAAGGGAAGAGATTGTGGAAGTATAGGTGGGAAGAGGGGAAATAAGTTGCAATTTCGAGGTGAGCTGCAACATGTAGGTTCAGATGAAACGATGGAACATATTGCATTTTAGACTTGAGTCATACTAAGACCTTAGCTTTGATAGCTCGTCAAAGGGTTACCAGGGTCAGGTATTGAAGTATCTAGGATGAGGGGATTGCATGGGATGTAAAAAGATGGTTTGTGAGTTTGTATAGCATATAGAGAGTTATCATGAAATCTTGACTTTGTTTGAAGATAGGATTGAACTTTCTAATGGAACCTTTTGAGTTTGCCTAGAACCAAAATAACATTTTGAACTCCCTTGGACATGGATTTATCAGATAGGCTAAAGTCCCATTTGATTCAACGAAGAGAAAAAAGAAGGGATATGAATTGTTATTCCAATTGGAATTTACTTTCTCCATAATTTTTTTTTATTTTTTTTGGATGGGATAAATTTCTTCTGAAATTAGCTAATGGTTACTTGTTATACATCATAGAAAAATATAATTAACCCCAATCTCATTTTCTTCCATGAAGTGAGAGGAAGGCTGAGCAGTGGGAGTGAGAGAGGAAAACACTTAGGGTAGAGTTGTGTCATAGGGTTGAACGGGGGCCAATTGGAAGGGATCTCAAGAATCGTGGAGGAGATTAACGATATTCAGAGTGTTTGGTGGTTGGCTAGGTTAAGAGTGGGTGATCGAGGGAGGAGGTAGGGGGGCAGGGGTAAGAGTTATATGGAGTATTTACAATGTTGAATTTGATGAGAGGGGTGTGTACTGTAGCATGGGCGAGAAGGATGGATGATGGTGATAGCTGTTGGAGTTAGATGGATGAGACTAATAGGGGCCTATAAAAGGGTGGATGAGGGTGATAAGGTTGAGTATCAGTTGTAGAAGGTTGTTAAGTTGAGGATTGAAGCATGGTCAAGAAAGGCCATGTGAGAATGGACACCCACAATGACCTTGTTTATTTCAATCTCCCCCTGCCAGCAAACAACCTTTAAACCTGTGTCGTGCACGATTTGTGACACAACAAATGAAATAATTTATTATTCAAAATGGTAGAAGATAGAAAACAATGGTCTATTATGCAAAGTTGGGAAGTTTAAAGAAGAGAGGAATTAAATTCATCAATGAAATTTTAATAAATAATTTTCAAGTTGAAAACTTACAAAATTTCAAGCTCCTTCTAAAAGGCGTTATAGGTATCGATTTAAATGTCCCAAAAAGCCCATAAAATTCAGACCCAACTTAGTGGATCAGTTATGGTTGAATAACTCAAAAATATCCAGAGTTGATTCTGTCTAGATGGAACTAAGTTTATCCCTTATCCATCTTTGATTAGATTTGGTTTGACAGGAAAGTAAGAGAGGAATTGTTGCTTCCTTACTGTTGGGTGAGGAGAGGAAACATAAGGAGAGTGGTCAGTAGATTTGGGTATATTTTCTTCATTTGGCTTAATATTATCTTCAAATTCTCAAGAAAAGGTTTAATAGTCTAAGGCAGGTCAAAACCCATGTCATGTATAGTTTCGGGAAAAGGATGGGATTGCACTCTATGTTACATTGATTTTGGTATGAGTGTTAGATTTGGGTGTCTTTCAAATTGTTTTATTCTACAAGCATCTCTTGTAGACTCATACTTGAGTGTCATGCTTATTCCCCATGAATGCGTGTAGGGGTGTGGCTGTATTTATGCCTTAGGATAAATGGAATGATCTAAATAACAAAGACTTCATTGCTCTACGAAAGCTTTATGCATGCCACCCATGTACAATGCTTTTCATCTTATATTCCGACCCACTTTTTAATTGCATGTTTTGACCTCCTCTAACCATCGATCTGGCAAAGCCCGTGATATGGTACTTTTGGATTATTTCTCGTAACATGCATCATTGAATCATTCCATATAATACTATGTTACACAATCTTATAAATTAGAGAAACATCTTTGCGCATTTGAAGGAATTAATGAATTTATAATAAGATATAAATCCTTACGAGACCTGCATAATATTTGTAAAATCAACAATGTCATCTTTCTAAAATCAGGTTAAAGGATCAAAATATTGGAGTTGGAGAATGCTCGGTTCTTAGCCTAACATCAATCCTCTAAGCTTGTAGTGATTTCCTAGCCTCTTCCAATATAGTCAATTAGTTTTTAAAAATTTCAAAAGGCTATAATCATGATCGGTGGAACCATCCTGAGCCATACCGGCGGCGGACCGGGACGGTTTCAGCAATGAAAGCGAGACCGGTGACAGAGGGGGAGAAGAAGAGAAAAAGAGAAAAAGAGAGAGCGGGAGAGGTAGGGAGAGGGAGAGGAAGGTGGAGGCTGCGGAGCTGCCGCACGGAGAAGGTGGAGGCCAGGGAGTCGTGAAGGAGGGGCTCCGCTGAAATAGAGGACCAGAGGGGGGCCCTTTTATTTTTTGCTATTTTTAAGTAAAAGTCGCAAAAATAAAATGACGCTCCTCCGATCGTCCGTTTCGAACGAAATAGGAGACCGGAGGCGAAGCCCCTCCTCTGTGGCTCCCCAGCCTCCGCCTCTTCCGCGCAACGTCTCCTCGACCTCCGCCTCCTCTGTGCGGCGGCTCCTCGGCTCTCCACCGGCTCTCCGCCGGCCTCCCTTAGCTTCTCCCTTCTCTCTCTTTTTCTCTCTCCTATTCTCCCTCTCCTCAGCCTCTTCTACTATATCGGTACAGGGCCGGCACGGCACGGCACGGGGCCGTTCTGACTTGTGCCGCTGAGCAACCGGTCTGGGGCCCGGTATCGACACAGCAAGCACTGGCTGTAACTATACATACTCTAGTATTCATTGGAAAAGATCAACATATAAAGTTGACATTGACATTATTCCTTATGTGTTATATATTTGTAGAAAAACCAGATTTCCTTTGCATTAGTTTTTCTCCTCTACCATAATTATATCCTATGGGGTTTTTGCTTGTAGGATATGTTCCAAGACATAACACTAATAAATGCATCAATTTTTTTTTTCCTTTTTTCCTTTTTGGGCCATTTTTTCATAACATAGCTTATAAGTTGCACTCTCATTAGGTATTTAGGTTTGAACACTAGTTTGATTTTGACCTTGAAAGGGTCAAATGAGTTTCAGTTTAGGCAGTTCCAGTGGTTTTAGTATCTTCAGCCTAGTTTTGTTAGTTTTAGATTTAAAAAATGAGAGAAATTAAAAAAGGACGAAATTGATAAATTAGAACAAATGAATTGAGGAAACACTATGATATCATTTCTAAGAATATTGTATTGTTTGAGACCTTTGAGGACATCAGAGACCTTTGAGGACATCATTTAGGCAGTTTTATCTTAAAACAATGTATTTGTATGTATATATGGGATGCAAATGTGCATCTATTAATGCATTTATTTATATAATTCGTTTTCTGAAAAAAGAGAAAAATAATCATTATATATGTTTCACATTATTTTGTAATATGTCATTTTATTATTTGATGGCATGCTAATGCATAAAATTTTTAATATCTATCTGGTTAAGGCTCTAATATAGGCAAACTTACATAAAACAATTGGCTCACTTTGAATTTCTTCATAACCTAGTATCAGAATTGAAATCAAAACTTCATATCATGCTAGTTATCTTTCTTACATCATGTGCCCCTAGAGGTGCCATAAGGTTGATTTTGTGCATGATGACAGAAAATTGAACCAATATTGCACCATATATAGCTGATATTCTTGAGAAATCTGAGCATAAACCAAGATCTATGGTGCAAAAGAATAAAATGCTATACAAACTCTCTTTAGGCAAATGTTTCGGTTGCCGACATAAGTCATGGTCCCTCGCACTACTTGGAGAAAGCTGTTGGCTATTTGGATTATCTTGCTCAAGTAGCTTTAGTTGTTCCTTCTATTTTCATTATTCATCTTCTTACTATCCTAGCAGAAAAATCTCTGTCATGAAAGCATTCCAGATAAGGGGCAGAGAAGGGGGGAGGGGGAGGTGAAACTTGAAAGAGGCTAGAAGGAAGAGAAGAAACAAGAAAGAGGACAGATGAAAAAATTCTGTTTCTAACTAAGATGGTCTCAAATGTCAAAACCTATTCTATGGACTAAAGTAGGTATTATCAGCTTCATGCCTGCTAGAGTATTGGTTATATTAAGTGTCTTAATCTTGCTAATAGCAAGCAGTTCCTGATGGGTGAAAGAAAACCAAGTAATATCTGAAGTGTGTTTATCCAGCACTACCTTAATTATGGAACCTTGTGCCTATTTATGTTAAATTTTAGATTGAATGCTCAATCTCACAGTCATCATGGTAATATTGTCACACGAAATTTTCAATCTGAAACTGATTTTTCCCAGTTATACACCATGAGTGAGCATGACCAATTACCTAGGTACCTTTTTAACACAAACAACATGCATCAACAAAGAAGAGCGTATATATTTTATGTGTAACATATCAAAGATTGCAGGGAAGTTTTGGCAACCCTTGGGGTTTCAGCTTTGTAGTACGATATGAAAAATATATCTGATCAACTTGCATAAGCTATTGTTTTGATTAATTTCAGTTTTTAGAAACTTAGTTATTGACAATCTTCTAAGCTAATATACTACTGATTTGGAGCAGGTATTGCAAGCACACAATGATGAAGTATGGTTTTTGCAGTTCTCAAATAATGGGAAATATTTAGCATCATCATCGAGTGATAGATCTGCAATTATATGGGAGGTAACTTTTAATTTTGGATTTTGATTGGAGATTGCTTAGTCTTCTCCCTTTTTCATAACCTTGTTGGTAACTTGATCTCTCCCATCAATCTGGTTTAACATGCGGTTAGAATTGGAGTTTACTTTTGTTGCCTTCTCCATATTCTTAGTGGCGAGGATGCTACATAATTTTGCTACTTGTTTATTTGTAAGATAAAATAGTGAACGATATGAATTTTTTCAACTATGCTGATTTTTTTTTTTTCTTTTTGTGATATATGCTCGTTTCAGAGATAGATTCAATAGAAATTTTGCAAGCCATTTACGAAAGCTTTTCAGGAGAAGAAATTAGAGGACTCACCCTTTGATTCCATCATCTCTATCAAGTGATCTCGTTCAGTAGGTTTCTTCTAGATCTAGTATAGCGAACAATGTTGTCATTGATGCCCTTGTGTAAGTCTACTATCATTCAACACTGTGAGCTGCTGTTATCCAAAGATATAAATGTGCCTGCATAAGGACTTTGCCAGCCAAACCACTTGTCTCTTTAAGAAGTCCCTCCATTTTCATTTTGTATTGTAGATTTTAAACTTTTACCTGACTTTTCTTCGATATATGGAAGTACTTCATCTCATGAAAAACATAGATACCCTTATTTAAAAAAATCATAAGCCTGTCTACCATCTTTGTTGCCATTTTTTTTCTGAGTGCTCGATCATCAATAAGTGTATGTAGAACTGCCAAATGAGTGAGTTGTTTGCGAGGCAGCTTGTGATCAGCCAAAAATGTGGTTTTAGTTTGGCTTATTAGATTAGCAAATGAGCCAAGTTAGAGCTATGCTTAGCATGCTTTAGCTTAGCTGGATTAAGCTCAAAATATCAAATATAAGGAATTTATAAATATTATGCATTATTTAAATTTTATATAAATTTTTATATTTTTCTATTATAAAATATATGTATATCAAATCGAATGAATTCGACTATAAGGTTAATATACAACCAGGGGAATTAGCTCAAAGTATATCAATAAAGTCCTTGAGTGATCTCAAGCTCTCACCAGCTTTCTTAAACAAGCAGTTTGTGAACAGCTGTAGTTGCTCTCAAAATTAAACTTGCTGGCTCAAGTTCAGCATGACTAGAGAATGAGCCGAGCTTGAGCTAGGCCTGGCTCACTATGCTCAGCTCGTTTATACCCCTGCATGTCTTTCCACAATGATTCAGCAAGAAATTTGAAAGTACGCTTAAACTTTGATTTGTAATTTTGGAAATTCTTAAGTTTGAACTCTCCAATGCTCAGTTATGGTCTAGGCTGTTTTGTTATCTATTCATTTCAGAGACCCCCTTATGCGTTGTTGATCTCTGTTGTATGTGCATAGATATGGATTCTCATAGTTGTGAGATTATATGATGCGAAAGACGGCATGCCTGGTATATGGACCATCATTCACATGGAGGATCTACTTCTGTGTTCTTGGATATATATGACAAATGCATGATCAAATGTGCATCCCTTATTTTTAGAGCATGATCAAGATAAGATTGGTGGGAGCATATAGACATACCCCTTTTTCTTTGGAAAACTACAAATAAAGGGAAAATGGTGTATAATCATAATCATAATCATCAAGCCTTGTCCAAGCTATTTGAGGTATTGTCTATGAATCCTCATTATCCCTAGTTATGGCTACCTCCGATTTTATATCAAGCTTTTCTATATCCTTTTTGACAACTTCCATCCATGTTACATTAGGCCTTTCTCTCCTTGTTGTATATACTTCAACAAAAATTAAAGTATCTCCTTCTTATTAGAGCATCTTTGATTTTTTTTTTTCACATGGCCATACCATATTAGAGCTCCTCATACATCCTTATTTCCCACTATGCTTCCTATTTTTCAGTACGTCCATCTCATAATTCTGTTTTTTGCTGCATTCAATTTTGTTTTCTGGGAACCACTTTATTGCCCAACATTCTGAGTCATACAAAGTTTCAAACCTTATTGTTGCACTATAAATTTTTTCTTACGTAATCTACATGCAAAGGAAGATCAATTTTTTTTTACTTAAATAAACTCTTAATAAGCTGATTCACCCATATTTGCATGTTATCTCTTGGAAAGAGAACTCAAAAAAATTTAGAAGTTCCATTTTGTGGGGCTGTCGCTTGTGCTTTCTTTCATTCTTCAAATTTGAAGTCTTGACCTCCTTTATGGCTCCTCTGTGGGGTGAGATGTGCTTCTTTTCATTATAATTCTTTTTTTTGTCTTTTGATTTGGTATGATGCACTCTGCATTTTCTTTTAGTCTTTTTTACTACTTATCAACAAAGAAATGATCAATCTTCAGCAGGATTCGGTAAATTGCCCTTTTGAATTTATTGGATCAAACTATTTTCCTTGGATAACTCACTAGATCTGAATGATTGTGCTTTTCATATTTTTATCAAAATGAAGTACCTGTACCCTGTGTAAGCTTGATAAAGAGAAGGCTTTTCATTTTTACCTTTTCTCAAGGTAAAGTACTGACTATTTCCTGATGGAACTAGATGTTCCAGCTGCGTCGAGCTCTTGCTACAACAATACGATCCTTAATTATTTTGAAAGTTTACAAAGGCTTTAAGTTCTCATTAATTGCTGCATCTTGTATAAGTATAATCAAATAGCCCAAACTTTCCTTCAGGTGGCTTAAGTTTCACATTGCATTTTGCTTGAGTCACCATATCAAATAATACATAAATTGGATGAACGTTTGACTTAGTTTTGGTTTCTATTTCGATACCTTGATTGGAGTTTTGGTTTTGGCAATTTCAGCGATTTCAGCAGTTCTGCTTCAAGTTTCGGAGTTTCAACTAAAAAAGCTAGGAAAAATCTGAAAGATGGTAAAAAAAAAAGAAATCAAGGTATCATTTGATTGTGTTTTAAGTTATCTGGAGTCATAATTTATAAAATTTGAGTAATTTTAATCTGAAATTAAATTATGTTGAATTTATGTTAAATATATTACATGAGTGTACCAATTTCTTAAGTGAAATACCCAATATCAAGCAATCAAGCATAAACTAACAATACAAGTATACGGGAGTATAAAATAAATCAACTTTACCTATTCAACACCACATATTATTGAAAGATGAGTTAATAGCGGCAATCATCATTGGCACAATGTGGGTTGGAGTATTGATAGAGATGAGGATAAAAATGAGATGGTTCCCCACAAATTCAAAAAATTATGAACTGTTTTATTTATTGTACATAAAAGTAATATTTTTGTGAAATATATTCTATATAGTTGTTTATATTGTAAAATACTAAGATAAGGGTTATTAGAAGTCTGTCTTGGCCGTTAAGAATTATACCTATTTTATATTTCTTTTTAGCTCAAGAAACAAAGAAAATCCATTGAAATTTGTATTACATAGTACATAGCTGATGTACATTAAACAAAGAAATAACAAATATATGATAGAAAACATCAAAAGAAAGATTAAAAAAACATTTATGGCTACCTTTAGCCAATTTTGGCCGAAATTGACCAGTTTCTGCTAAAAACTAACTGTAACTGCTGAAACAGACCAAAATCTGAAACTGGGGGTCAGTTTCAGTTTGGGTCAGTTTCAGTTTGCTCTTGGTGGAAATTGATCAGTTTTGGCTGGAACGGATTAGTAAAACCATGAATTCGACCATCCAAGATGGATCTTGTTTTTTTTTTTTTTCTTTTATACTAACTCTCATGATTAGATCTGTTAAACTTCTAAGATCTGATTTGCAATCAGAATTAGGAGGAAAGACACTCAAATTTGAAATTTTTCTAACTTTAAGTCAACTGAATTTCTGGCATCAGGTCACTTCCCACATTCCTTGATGGTGGATCCTGATCCTAATATTATGGAAAGTCAACAATGATGGACAGCATTTGGAAAGTAGAGAAGTACATCTTTCTTGCAACATTAACAAAATATCACTTCAAAACCCTATCATCTCTCCTAAATTTTCCCCTCTACTTTCTTTATTGAAGGTGGACTAACGCAAAAATAAATGTTGAATGAAAAGAAGAAAATATTCTTTGATTATATGCTGAAAAATATCAAAGTAAAAAACCCCTATTCTGTCTTCTCATTGGCTGTCTCTCTGCATTTTTCTTCTATTTTTTTGGATAACTCGAAGATTTCTTTTTTGATGAGTGGAAGATGGATTGACACAAAAGGTCCTTGAATGGAAAGAAGAAAATAATCTTTGATCATATGCTGAAAAGTAGCAAAGTGAAAAAAAAAGCCAGTCTTCTGTCTTCTCAATTGCTGTCTCTCCACATTTTTCTTCTATTTTTGGGATAACTTGAAGATTTCTTTTCTGATGAGTGGAACCCTTGATTACGGGATTGATTGGTCCCTAGGTGTAAATTGTTAAGTGAGTGATCTCTACAACTGAAAACTGTCTAGTTATTGTTTTTACCAACCATGTTCCAGTTATGGACCAAGAACTCTCCATGTTCCATATGTTGTAATTTATTTCATCTTCCAACGAACACATATTTACTTCCTAAACCAGGATTTGTTACTTTGAAATCCTAAACCCTCTTTAGGACCATAACAGTAACCACCCTTACTCATTTACTTTCATTTCTCCATTCTCACCTTTTGGCTTCGTGTTCCCCTCTAAGCAAGAACAGACCCAAGGTGAATAATGATCTGAGATATATCGTGTAGCAGACAGTACAGCATGTACCTGTCAACTCCAGCAAACTTGGACTTACTCTCAACTTCTTTAGAGAACTGAAGTTGAAATATTTGGAGGTATCCTCCATATTTACATTATATATACATCTATAATCTATTTTTTATTAATGGTAGATACTCTCCATGATATTGCATAGGCACTCTAAGTGGATCCGAATAGAACTTCAAAAGCACTAGTATTTTGTCTCCTAAAAAACAATCTTGGTTCAGTTCTTGTTACCTCCCTTAGAAAGACAGCTGAACCCACTTAATTTTTTGCTTGATGTCACGGAAATTCTGCCAATTTTATGATGGCAGATGTATCTTTTCCTCTCTTAAAAGGGAAGTAATACTTGAGTTCCTCTCCTGTTTGAAATTAGCCATCTTTCTTATGCTTAGATGAACACTATTTCCTATTTTATTTTAGGTCCATGAAGATGGGGAACTGTCATTGAAGCACATGCTAACTGGTCATCGGACACCTGTGCTGATGGTCGCGTGGAGCCCTGATGACCGCCAGCTACTCACATGTGGAATGGAAGAAACTGTAAGGCGTTGGAATGTTCGTACTGGAGATTGCCTCCATGTCTATGCAAAAAGTGGTCTTGGCCTGATCTCTTGTGGCTGGTTCCCTGATGGAAGACAAATTTTTTCTTGTGTGGAAGATAAGAGCACTTGCTTGTGGGATTTGGATGGGAAAGAACTAGAATCTTGGAAAGGGCAGCGAACTACTAGGAGCTCTGAGATGGCAGTCACGAAAGATGGCAGGTGGATAATAAGCATATGCAGGGAAACTGCAATTCTGTTGCTTGACAGGGAAGCAAAGCTGGAGAAGCTGATTGAAGAGGACCAGACAGTTACTTCGTTTTCACTATCAGGAGACGACAAGTTTTTGCTCATAAATCTACTGAACCAGGAGATTCACTTGTGGAGCGTAACGGATGATCCGATACTTGTCACCAGATACACAGGTCACAAGCGCAGCCGATTTCTAATAAGGTCTTGTTTTGGGGGTTATGAAGAGGCTTTCATTGCTAGTGGAAGTGAAGATTCCCAGGTATGAAGCACTTAATTCTTTTTGTTTGTTAAGATTAGTCAGTTGTGAGCATTTATGTAATCACTGGCCCTGCATTTTGGGCTCATGCATGTTTCAGTAAGACAATGTACTGAGAGAAGCAAACATGGTAACTTGTGGTTTTGGTTTACTGCCTATTGCTAATGGATTTCTATCCAACTGGAGATATGGGATCAGGTTAGATTGCTTGGAAAGTCTCAGTTGATAATATGATCCTTTACGTGTGTGCATGGATATGTTTTGATAAGGCATACTCCCATATCAGGTGTAGTTAATTCTCTGAGAGTTTTGGATTTTGAAAAGGCAATAAAGTAGAAAGTTAGCACACATATAAGAAGGATAGAAAAGTATGTTAATATTCAAAATCGTTTATTTTTAAGCTTCCAACACTGCTTAAATTTCTTAGAAATATCACTATTTAAGTTGTGTATTTTGATTGATATGGATGTTCAGTTGGTGAACTTATAAAATGAATAATAGCTTTACTCATTATAACGTACAAATACATATAGCAGTCTGTCTTACAAGTAAGTTTTTTATTTTCTGATTCTATCACTTGGAGCCCTTTAATTTTGCATGAACTGCAATTGATCTGCTGACTGCTTTGCTTTTACTGCTGTGATCATTAATAGTTGACAACCATAGAAAATTGAATGATGATATTGTGATTGTCTCCTAGTGGATGATGAGTAAGATAAATTCTTCGTTGCAATTATGCCTATAAAATATGTAAAGAATGACCAGATATTTGTTTTCGTAACATGAACTTTGGGCAAGTTAAAAGTTTTGTTGCTTATTTTTTCCTGCTTCGATGACTGGGATAAACTTGAAAAAAAGTCTTCCTGTGTTACTTAAATCTATACCACAGTAAGTCAAATCAATAATTTCCTCCTCCATCTTTCTTTCACTAAGCTTATGGATAATATCATAGTCTATAGTTGCTTTTTGATTGACATACTTTGTTGAATATCCAGTTATTCTTGGATATTTAGTTGTGGAGGATTGATGATCAAAGAAATGTAACAGAACTGAATACATAGTTTTACAGTCTCTCTGGAAATTCACATTGCAAACCATATTCTTTCGTAGCTTAAGAAAGGAGGCTATATCATTGCTATGAATTTTTGTTTGGAAATTTTGGTCTGTACTGAACCTGTCCAAGAGGAGACAATGTTGATGTCCTTACTGATGACGGGATAATTGTAATATCAGGTGTATATTTGGCATCGGGGAACTGGAGATCTCATCGAGGCATTACCAGGACACTCCGGTGCTGTCAACTGTGTCAGCTGGAACCCAGCAAACCCTCACATGCTTGCATCAGCCAGTGATGACCATACAATCCGCATCTGGGGACTAAAAAAGGCTACCTTGAAACGCAAAGAAGCTTACAGCAATGGAGTCATCCACCACTGCAATGGAAAATGTCAATGATGTGAGACCATTCAAGTGGTCAGGTTCTTAAATTCCTTAATCAGTCCATTGACAGTATAAACCCCTTGTTCTCCATTTTGTGGGCAGTCATACAAAAGAAGCCTGTAAACGTGAACAGCTGCTACCAGCCCATAAACCATCTAATACGATTATTTATTTCTTCCATTCATTTCTTAATTGAAGCAGAATAGAAATTTAAGTTATGTTATCGGTCTTCATGTCTCCTAGGTAAATTTAGCTTTTTGCATCAAGCTTAATAATGACTTTCAATTGAATCACCATGGTATGCTCATTTACTTACTTGGCCCAATATCTGTATGCAGATTCATAAACTTTGTTGCTTGCTACTTTTTTTTACCAGCCAAATGATACAAGTGCTTTTTGGTATGGTTCATTGGACAGATTATTTAGTGGTATACCCTCCCAGATTACCATTGAACGCCAGAATTAAGAGGTGCAGCTTAAAAAACTTTTATGTTTCATGTCTGCGAATGAGAGGTTGAGGAGATGCAGCTTGATCTAATGTGCTTGGCACCAATTTTGCTACTTGCATAGACTTAATGATTCGCTTTGCCAATTTCTGGAATTATTGAGGAATGGAGAAGTCACGAAAAAGATCTTCTAATCATCATCATCATCGTCATCTTATCATTCAGATTATCAACCATTTTCACTAATGATAAGAAGGAAAAATTCTATGGGTTTGCGTAGGCAAAGAACCTATGTATGACGCTTCAGAAACTACCATCTAATTTTGCCAGTCCCCGTTCCCACACCATTGCATCATTATCAGTATGTCATTACCTAGTTCGACTCCCTAGTCTATTCTTCCGGTCTTTGGTATCTTTATAAATAAGTAAATAAAACCTTCTCAATTCTAATTTGCATCTTTATAACAAGTGCAATGAACATTCCTAGTTCCAATTTGGCTTCTTCAATCAGCTAATGATGCCAAATTCCGGAAAAGATAAAAGTACGTATGTTCTGTCTTCTCTTGATTTGCCCAAGGATGCCTAAATTCAACAAAGTTGACAGGTGCTGTGAAAATGAACAAAGGCAACAAAAAACCTGATTGCTGTGAGAACAAGACAGCATATAGATAGTTTATGCATGCTAAAATCAAGCATATGACCGCACAGTCAAGCCAGCCCAGTCTATTAAACCTAAAAGCCTTTATGGTGCATGGTTTACATTGCGGAGTGATGTATAGTGCTCTATGGCTACCATTAGAAGATGAACGGCCATTAACATCAATGTGCACCATGTATGGCACGTAAAGCTATTTTATTTGATAGTCATTTTTCCGATGGTAACTATCAAGTATTGTACAGTACTCTGCGATGCTAATTGTCCACCACCGAAGATCCATGCTCTGTCCATTAACAATGGCAAGTTCTCCACCTTGTTACCAGCCTTGTCCCCCCAAGTCCACCAGAGAAACCCATTATTCAAAGTCTTCTTGAGGAAATTTCATTTATTCTCTTCTTTAATCTGCCGAAAGTTCTCAGTTCCATTTAAAGTGGTCAGAAGGGCAAGTGCATGGACCCCAATGAATGACTGTGGTAGATTCTTAAGAATACCAGAAGCGGATGGATCCATTTAACAGGGGAAGTTCACTGCAACTTCCTCCCCTTTCCTTAGAAGTGCTGATGGTGATTGGATTCTACAGCTTGAGAGAGTGATTAAGCAATCAGAACAACAGAAGCACCTAGAAGAGGAGCATTGAGAAACATCACTACCTACCTTGTTGGAGTGTGGACATCGCTGCTCCCAAACCGATCCAACCCAACCCATGCACACCGCTACTCTCAACCCCTTTTCTTCCACCCAATCTCGCCCTTAGCCCTATCGCTCCTGCCAACCACACTGGTCCTCGGGCCTTGCCAGCTACCTCTCTGCCTAAAGCCAAGTCATGCCTCATTCCTGGTCACATTACTGGCTCTATCTTTACTTTCTTTTTCTTTACTGCTCTTTCGATTGCCTCCCTGCTTGACATCAAGCTCTCTCTTATCCTCGACCACAATGCTGACCCCATCTTGCCCCCTCTCTCTCATCGCCACCCACATAACTGATCCTCATTGTGAAAAAAATAAAGAAGAAGAAAAAAGAATGAATTAAACATATTTTCTATTGTTAGTAATCTAAAAAAAATAAAAATAAAATTCCTGTTTTCAGATTTTTTTTTTAAAAAAATAAAAAGGGGCAATGATGCCAAAAGTAGCCTTGAGATGCTACCATGTTGAATAACCAGATAATTGATTTTATCTTAATTTTGATAAAATTTTAGTATATTATTTTTGGCATTGAGAGCTATAAATTAAAGATATGTTTGGTTGGAGGGAGTTGGGTTTTGAAATAGAACCGAGAATAAGTGACTCATATTCTAGCTACTTGGTTGGAGGAAGTCTAGGAGAATGGGAATGCCTAAATCCCCTAAAATCCAATCCGAACTCTTGTTTAGTATTCAAATCTCATTCCGATTCCAATTTCGATTCTGATTCTAGCCACGAACAAAACAAAGCCGAAATGGTTTGGATCTTTGAAAGTCCTTTTTTATTAGATATTTAAGTATCCATATTTGGTGAGACCTATCTTTTATTTTGTTGTTTATTATTGAAATCAGTCTTATTGATGATGGATATTATTATCAAGGAAGTCAAGATTCAATCTTAATAATATTTATATAGCCTCTAATTGAACTAGGAAGGATCTATTGTAATTTCATTATTTCAAATAGTGAGTTTTTAACTTGATTAGGTTCCGTAATTTTTTTCTTTATATTAAAAAAATATTTCTATATTAAAATTATATCTCTTGTTTATGGATTATTTGATTATTTTACTTGTTAAATACTTATATGGATTGTGGGGATTATTGTTGCTCGGTAAATTACAGTACTATATTATTTAATTACATAAATAGGAAAAAAATTGCATCTAATTTTATGATATTGTTGTTGCTTGGTTATTTTTTCCGGCAGAGTGACAAACTTTGCACCTTCCTACCAAACCCACAATTCAAAGTGTTGTTGGGGAATTTCAATTTATTCTCTTCTTTAATCTGCCGATGGTTTTCAGTCCCATTTAAAGTGGTTAGAAGGACAAGCGCGTGGACTCCACTGAGTGACTGTGAAAGATTCTCAATAACTTTGCCAACGTATGAAATTATTGAGGAACGGGAAAATCACAAAAATGTTCTTCTAATCATCATCATCATCTTATCAGTCAGATTATCAATTGGTTTCACTAATGATAACAAGGAAAAATTTTATGGGTTTGCATAAAGCCAAGCACCTATATATGACCCACTGCAGAAACTACCATCTAATTTTGCCCCCCTCCACCCACCATTACATCATTATCAATATGCCAATATCTGGTTTGACTTCCAAGTCTTTTCTTCTGGTCTTTGGTATCTTTGTAACTAAGTAAATAGAACCTTCCCAATTCTAATTTTCATCTTTATAACAAGTGCATTGAACGTTCCTATCACCAATTTGGCTTCTTCAATCTGCTAATGATGCCCAAGTCTGGAAAAGATAAAGCACATATGTTCTGTTTTCTGTTGATTTGCCTAAGGATGCCTAAATTCAACAAAGTATATAGATGCTGCGAAAATGAATAAAGGCAACAAAAAACCTGATTGCTGTGGGAACAAGATAGCATATAGATGGTTTGTGCATGCTTAAATCAAGCATATGACCACACAGTCAAGTCTCTCCAATCCATTAGACCTAGAATCCTCTGTGATGGGCAGTCTACAGCACAGACTCATGTATAGTGCTCTAGGTTGCCATCGAAAAATGGACAGCCATTAATAGTAATGCACTATATATGATATGCAAAGCAATCTTGTTTGATAATCGTCCATTTTTTGATGACAACCATCGAATGCTACATAGCACTCTATGATGCAAACTATGCACTATCAAGGATCCATGCTTTGTCAATTAATTGTGACAAACTCTCTACCTTTGTACTATCATTGTTCCCCTAAGTCCTCTAAGGAAACTTATTTTCAAAGTCTTCTTAGGGAAATTTCATTTATTCTCTTCTTTAATCTGCCAAAAAGTTCTCAATTCCATTTCAAGTGGTTAGAAGGACAAGTGCATGGAACCATTGTGTGATTGCGGTAGATTCTCAATAATGCAAGAAGTAGCCAGTAGGTGGATCTATATAACAGAAAGTTCAGGGAATTGATGATGTTGTTCAAATTCTACTTTGTCGAATGATCGGATAGTTGATTTTATTCTAATTTTGATAAAATTTTAGCATATTGTTTCCTCCATTGGGACCTATAAATTAATAGGTTTGGATCTTTGAAAAATCTTATTCATTCGGTATTTCAAATATCCATATTTGGTGAGATTTAACTTTTATTTTGTTATTTTTTTAAAATCATCTTCATTAGTGATGAATTTATCGTTATGGAAGCTAAGATATAATTCTGATAATATTTGTATAGCCTCTAATTTAACTAAAGAAGATTTATTGTAACCACAATATTTCAAATGGTGGAAATTTTTTACTGGACTAGGTCCCATAATTTTTCTTTTATATTGAAGGATTTTTTATATAAAAATTGTATCTTTTGTTTGTAGCTTACTTGATTATTTTATTTGTTAAATAATTATATAAATTGTGTGAATTATTGTTGCTCAATAAATTATAGTAATATTTTATTTAATGACATAAGGAAAGAAAAAAAAATTATGAGTAATTTTATGACGTTGTTGTTTTTTAGGTTTTTTTTCCAGCAAAGTGCAAGTTTTGTACCTTCCTACCTAACCTATAATTCGGAGTCTTGTGGGCGAACTGTAGTTTCACGGAAAGTCGTCATTCGATTTAAAGTGGTTGGAAGGACACGCTTATGGATCCTAGTGACGGATTGGGAAAGGCTCTCAATAATACTGGAAGTAAGTGGATTTATTTCACGGAAAGTTCACTGCAACTTCCTCCCCTTTCCATAGATGTGCTGATGGTGCTCAGAATCTAGAGTTTGAGAAAGTGATCAAGCAATCAGAACAACAGAAGCACGTAGAAGAGCATTGAGGAACATCGCTACCTTGTTGGTGTGGACGAAGGAGCAATGGCAGAGGTGGTCGCTTCCAGTCTCCTGAGGTTGGTGTTTGACAAGCTGGGCAACAAAATCCTCAAGGAGTTTGGGCTGTCGATGGGTGTCGACAAGGAATTGAGAAAGCTCGAGAGCACTCTATCGACAATCCATGATGTGCTTGAGGATGCCGAGGCAAGGCAGGTGAAGGAGAAAGCTCTCAGAGGATGGCTGAGAAAGCTCAAAGATGTGGCTTACGATGTGGACGACGTGTTGGATGAGGCTGCGGCCAAAGCTGCGAAACGAAGATCAGAGATCAAAGGCCACATGACTGAAAAGGTGCGTCAATTGTCTTCAATCCCCAACTCATTTCTGTTTCAGTCTAAGATAGCTCGTAAGATGAAGAAGATTAGAGAGAGATTAGAAGAAATAGCAGGGGAGAGGACCAAGTTTCATCTACAAGAGCGAGTTGCTGAAAACATTAGGACCGAGACTGCAGTCAGAGAAGAGACTGGTTCTTTGATTGATGAATCACAAGTTTATGGCAGAGAGGAAGATAAAGAGAAGATAACAGATTTCTTGATTGACATGTCTGATGAAAGTGATCTTGGCGTGATAGCTATTGTTGGGTTGGGAGGGCTGGGTAAGACGACCGTTGCCCAGTTAGTCTATAATGATCAGAGGGTGCGTAAGCATTTTGAAAAAATGATGTGGGTTTATGTGTCTGATGATTTTGATATTAAAAGGCTTACTAGATCCATCATAGAAACTGTAAGCGGGAGCGAATTTAGTCTCACAGAAATGGATTTGATGCAGCATGAGCTCAGAAATTTGATTGAGGACAAGAGATTTTTACTGGTGTTGGATGATGTTTGGAGTGAGAATTATGAAAAATGGGACAGGCTGAGAACCATGTTGATTGGTAGTGCTAGGGGAAGTAAAGTTGTAGTGACTACACGCAGTGAACGAGTTGCTTCTATCATGGGAACAGTCGCGCCGCACTTTTTATCAGGTCTATCAGAGGATGATTGCTGGCTATTATTTGAAAAGAGGGCATTTGGATTGGGGGGCTCTGAGAAGACCCCAAATTTGGTGGCCATTGGGAAGGAGATTGTGAAAAAATGTGGAGGTGTTCCATTAGCAGCAAAGGCTTTAGGAAGTTTGATGCGGTTCAGGAGAGGAGAGAGTCAGTGGTTGGCCATCAAGGAGAGTGAAATTTGGAACTTACCAAATGATGAAAATGAAATCTTACCTGCTTTGATGCTGAGCTACAATCACCTGCCATCACATCTGAAACAATGCTTTGCATATTGTTCAATATTTCCTAGAGGTGAGGAAATAAGAAGCAGGGAATTGGTCCAGTTATGGATAGCAGAAGGCTTTGTGCAATCATCTAATGGAAGTACATACTTGGAAGATGTGGGTTTGCAGTGTGTTGATGAGTTGCTATCGAGATCGCTCTTCCAGAGTGGTCAGAAAGATACAGATGGTGTGGTAAGGCAGGTTAAGATGCACGACCTCCTTCACGATCTTGCTCGATCCGTTGCAGGTGATGAATGTTCCGTTGCAGATGCTGGTAATAAGTCAGTAATTTCCCAAAGTTGTCGGTATTCATCACTCGTATGTAGAGGCCCGATAAATTCCGCATGGGAACCTCTAAAAGATGCAGAAAGGCTGCGCACTTTGTATTTTGTTGCATCCAGAGGCATGACGAAGGAAGAGGATAAGGAAGACGATGTTCTTCAAGCTATATTCTCCAAAATGAAGTTGCTACGAGCATTACATCTAAGCCAGTGTCCCATGAAAGCCATGCCAGTTTCAGTAACTAAGCTTGAACATCTAAGATACCTGAACCTCTCACAAACTGACATCGAAACACTACCACCATGTATCAGCGCTCTCCAGAATCTGCAGATATTGGACCTGTCATGTTGTAAACAACTTCGAGCACTGCCTGAAACTGTTGGTGACCTCCAGAATCTGCAGATATTGGACCTGTTAGGTTGTAAACAACTTCGAGCACTGCCTGAAACTGTTGGTTATGTCAGGAATTTGCAAAACTTGGACCTCTCGTTTTCCCAGATCGGAACATTGCCTGAATCCCTGAGCTCCCTTTTAAATCTGCAGTCACTGAGCCTCAGATATTGTTACTTCCTGCATAGGCTTCCAGGGAACATGAAGAACATGAGAAGCCTCATACATCTAGACATATATCATTGTTTTGAACTGGTCTGCATGCCTCCAGGGATAGGACAGTTGAGTCAACTTAGGACATTGCCCTTGTTTGTGCTTGATGGGAAGAGCAGTTGCAGACTTAGTGAGCTTGGTCGCCTGAACCTTGCAGGTGAATTGGATATTAGGGGACTTGAAAATGTAAGTGAAGCTATAGAGGCCAGAAAAGCCAACTTGAAGGAGAAACAAAGCCTTCATTCACTAAGATTGTCATGGGACTTGAATGCTTATGTGAAACCAGGGCAACCATGTGATGAGACTGAGAACGAGGGGGAAAGTATGAAGGAATTTGTCGAAGCACTCGCAGCAAAAGACTGGGATGCTGATGCTGACGTGGTAGAGGATGTGCTCAGAGATCTCCAGCCACACGAAAATCTGAAGGTATTGGAGATCGAAGGATATGTAGGCAAGACACTTCCATGGTGGCTGATGGAGTCTTCACTTCCATATTTGGCCGAGCTGTCTCTGACATCCTGTGTTAGATGTGAGCATCTTTCAGCATTGGAGCAGCTACACAGCCTTAGGGTCCTCAAATTGCTCATGCTTCCTGCTATGAAGTGCCTTCCAGCACTCGGGCAGCTACCAGATCTTAAGGTCCTCCAACTGATGCTTCCTGCTGTCAAGTGTTTAGGCTCGGAGTTCTATGGCGGTGAAGCAGCATTCCCCGCATTGGAGGAGTTGGCACTGTCGCTCATGTCAGATTTGGAGGAATGGCCTGCAGTAGGCGGTGGAGAATTCCTTCCCCGTCTCTCTAAGCTGTGCATAGTTGAATGCCCAAAGCTGAGAGCACTGCCATCGGATTTTCCTTTTGTTAGAGAACTAGAGATGGATGTAGATGATGAGCTGCTTCTATCTTCCTTCCAGAGTGGTGCATTTCCAAATCTGAAGCATTTAAGCATTCAAAACTGCAAGTACGGCAATGACAATGATGACTGCAATGATGATGATGAGAACGATGGTGATGATGGCAACGATGATGATCACAACAGTGATGACAATGATGATGGTGATGATAATCACAACAATGATGGCAACGACTACCTACCAAGCATTCCGAAAGTGCTCGTTGACCGAATGAGCTCCCTCGAAAGTAGGTCAATGTGTATAAAGGGCAAGCCTAGAGACTTCTATAGCCTGTTTTTTGCTTCCCTAAGAGAGGAATTATTACACTTGCAAAATGAATCAACATCCAATTTTGAACTTGAAGAGTAAATACATGGGGTGATGATTCATCTTGCATGTGGTGAGTGACCATTGTCCCGATCTACTATACCGGGTCTATCTAGTAATTTCTCCTTCTTGTTTGCTATGTTTCTTGAACAATGCAGTTAACTATAGTTGTAACTTGTGGCTTTGGAATTGATTCGATTCTCTGCTGCCAAAAAAAAAAAAGTTTGATAACTTGCCTTGCTGATTTTTCTGTAGTCTTCCTACGGCATAGTTGAATTCATGGTTGGTAATTCATTAGGATCATTTATCCTCGCTAAGAAGCAGCACGCAGATATGAATCTTAGAGTCCATCCCTTTTGATTAAGTGAGAGAGATGTAACTGTATTATAATTATCTACGTTCAAGCTTTACATATACACCAATCAAGAATCCAATCCGAAATATCTAGATGCCAAGCAGAGAGGTGTGACTATTGAGACAATCCCTAGCCATAGGATCATCTAATGCATTTTAACTGCTCCCTTTTTCACATTTTTATTTTCTATTTTTATTTATTCATCTTTTTGCTGGTGGGGTCGTGCGTGTGAAAATAAAAGATTTTATTAGGTGTTTGCGACTCTTTATAAAAACTCCATACGGGTATATCTTTAGGGAGCTCTACGCCTTTGTAAACGGAGATTATTGTGACACTTGGAAAGAGCCATAAACATAATTTTAACTGATAAAAATAAACTAGAGTTTGCCGATACCAACATGTAGAAGCCAGAATTTTCCTTTTCAATTAATGGAGTCTGCTGAAGGTGTAATTACATAGTCTTCTCTTGGACATCAAAGTGATTTCTCTTTTATCAAGCCGATTGATAAGGCTCGAATTCGCCATCCCTAAAATCTCATCTAATAGCTCAGCTTGTCAACCAGTCAATGACATATGTCTAGTAAAATCAACGTCCAATCAAATCTCCGAACAATTAGCATGATTGGTTACAGCTCGGCATGATCTCAACATGTCCGAACATAAATATTATAACCAACCAGATCAACAGATAAAGAAAACGTCCGATCACGGCGTGCTTGACAGCTCCAATGCTGTGTGATGCTCCTATAGTCCAAGCAAGAAGAGCAGCTCGCCCGTCAACTCGTCTATCCATCAGGTCGGATTTTAAGTGGCAACAGATTGGAACTAGAGGAAAGACTCTCTATTTTTGAGGTTACTATAGAGATCCAAGAGAGACGAAATCTAGACGAAATAATTACCATTCCAGCAACCAACCCCAGCAGGAGTCTAACGACTCTTAGCCTAGCTCTTGACAGTCTCCAACTCCACAACCAGCTCCTGAAGTAGTAACACCCGAGCAGTTTAATCTACTCGTCCAGAAAGTGTAGGTTCTGATGGAGGTAGTTCGGAGCATGCAATGCCCGAGCCAATAAACTACTACTACACCATTAGACCGCCAGGACAGCCCGGCACAATGCACAATCGTCACCCTGAGAATTCTGGTCGACACCGCGAAGATGGTCTTCTGGGTGCTTATTCTGAAATGGGCTCCATCCCAAGGGATTTAGATTCCCCCCAGTTGGAGAGGCTTTCCAAAAAAGAAGCCAACCTCGATCGAAGGATTGAGAAGATGAACAACAAAATCGTACCCTGAGAGAAAGACAAGCCAACCATGAGATGATCTAGAGATTACAATCGATCCCCCCATTCTTGAAGGCAGTTATGGAGGAACCATTATCGAGGAGATTCAAGATGCCTTAGTTTGAGATGTATGATGGAACCTCAAACCTGATGGACCACCTTTAGAGCTGTATGGCTCTCATGATGTTACAAGGAGCAATTGATGTAGTTTTGTGCTAAGCTTTTCCAGCCACTTTAAGGAAAGCAGCTCGCCTTTGGTATTGTAGTCTTTGGCCAGGAACTATTCATTCCTTTGATTAGCCCAGCCGTCAATTCATGGCTCACTTTGTGAGTAGCCAGAGGCTGAAGAAGGGCACAACCAGTTTGTTTGCATCAAAGCAGAAAGAAGATGATGAGGATGATAGTGGTATTTTGATGATTAATACAATAATCAAGAGTATGTTACAAGTTAATTCGATACATCATTTATAAGTCTGTTACTCTCAGTACAATTCGTATAATAAGATAAAGATGCATTTCATTGTTTATATGGATGAATCTAACCTTGAGTTACAGCAAAGTGTGGATTGAGTCGACCCCAAGGTTGATTGGGTTGACTCCGACACATCAAGAAAGCATCTGGCACACTTCTGCAAAAATGGCACGGATGAACAGTAGTTGGGTCGACCCAAGAAAAGGATGAGTCGACCCAAACCTCAAGCCTCTTAAGCCTCAAGAAAACAGTTCTCTGGAAACACTGAGAGGGTCGACCCAAGAGGAAGTTGAGTCGACCCAAACTTGAGTCGACCCAAACACTGAGAGGGTCGACCCAAAGGCAATGACATTCAAAATTAGGTTCTCTGGAAACCCTGAGAGGGTCGACCCAAGTGGAAGTTGAGTCGACCCAACTGAACCTTGAGTCGACCCAAAAAGATGTTGAGTCGACCCAAGTGAAGGAAGGCTGAAATACAAGGTTCTATGGTTCTGAGAGGGTCGACCTAAGGAAAGGTTGAGTCGACCCAAGTGAAAGTTGGGTCGACCCCAGTAAAAGTTGAGTCGACCCAAGCACGGGCAGAAGCATAACGGCTATTTCTGCAGAAGTACTTTTTGACCTTCCAACAGTGAGTAACGGCTAGTTTTTGAATTCTAACCATTGGAGCTTGTCCAATGGATGAAGGAAACTATTTAAAGTGACACTATTCATCAGAGAAAACATCCTTTTGCAAAAATATCAAAGAGTACACAAGAAAGACAAGTGCCCTAATCTTCTTCATCCAAGTGCTTCATTCAAGAGTCAAAAGAAAGTGGTTGAGTAGATTACAAAAGTCATTAAGAGCTCCATCCACTCTTGAAGAGTGAAGCATTCTTGACAAAGAAGAGAGAAGTCTCATCAAGCGATAACTATTCTCTAAACTCTTCTTTGTAGATTATAATTGTTATATTTGCTCATCTAGGAGCTTAAATCTTTTTACTTCTTTTATTAATCACCTTGTAAAGGTTTGTTGGTAAGCCCGCAAAACCAACGGCGTAGGTTTATTGGTGAACCCGTAAAATCAATTGTAAAGGTTTGTTGGTGAGCCCGGAAAACCAACATAGGTTCGTTGGTGAGCCCGTAAAACCAACATAGGTTTTTGGTGATCCCGAAAAACCAAAGTGTAAAGGTTTTTGGATTGTGAGCCCGGAAAACAATCCAACAGTAATCCGCGGGATTATAGTGAATTCCCAAGGGGTCGCTTGGGGAGTGGACGTAGGTGCTTAGGAGAGCACCGAACCACTATACTTCTTGTGTGTTTGTATTGTGCTTTGTTAAATTCCACTAACTCATCAATTGACATAAGTAAGATAGTAAAAATTAAGAGAAACCAATTCACCCCCCCTCTTGGCTTGTCACCTTGGGCAACAGATGAGTCTCGCGGGATCTATATCAGCTGCTTCAATATGGAGATGCTAGAGATTCATGACTTAGACGAGAAGATCACAGTGTCAGCCACAAGGAGCGGGTTGAATCTTCCCTTTTCTACTTTTCCTTGGAGAAGAGGACTTCCAAGGACCTAGTAGAGCTATTGTCCACAACCAAGAGATACATCAAGGCCGAAGAGGCGATGGCAGCTCGAAGGAGGAAAATATAGATGGAAAAGGTAGAAGAAGGGGCCACGAAGAAAGAGAAGAATTGAGAAAGAGGCTCAGATATAAAGAGGACAACCGTTGACTAAGGAGCCCACCACCGAGGTTTGAGAGGTATCCTCCTCTCAACAGGCTTAAGGCCCAGATCTTGATAAAAATAGAATGCCAGGAGTGTTTGCAGTGGCTGAAGAAGATGAAGACCCCTTCAGCTATCAGGAATCTCTAGACGTATTGCCGTTTTCACAAGGATTACAGTCATGATACTAAAAAATATGTCTAGTTGAAGGATGAGATCGAAGCTCTTATCCACTGAGGACATCTTGGTTGGTAAAACCGAAGCTGAGAGAAAGGAGTGCAGCAGGATAGGCACTCACTTGAGAAGTTGGAACACCCCCGACCCACAACGGGGGTCATTAATACTATTTCAAGTGGACCTACAGTAGGAGAGTCGAGCTCGTAGGCTTAGAAGACTTACATTCGAATAGCTTGAGCAGGAGATCCATCCTTGAACAGACCAAGATCCGATAAAGTCATATTTTTGTTGGATGCCTACCTAGAGGGACCTCCTATGATGATGCAATTGTAATCTCTCTAATAGTAGCAAAATTTTGATGTAAGAAGAGTTTTAGTGGATAATGGAAGCTCTGTAGATACCTTATTCTATGAGGCATTCCAAAAAATAAATTTGCTAGCAGATCGGCTAAGGAGAATTGACTCTTCTTTGATCATTTTTTTGAAGACCTTATACCGATGGAGGCAATAATCACTGTTTTGGTTATAACTGACCTAGAATCTTGACAAGTGATCATCATGATAGACTTTCTGATCATCAAGGTTTTCTCGGTAAACAATGCCTTTCTTGGTTAGCTTGAGTTAAATATGATGCAAGCTATGGTATGCACTTACCATTTAATGAGGAGATTTTCCACCAACAATGGGGTTGGCGAAGTCAGAGGCGACCAGCTAGTAGCTCGGCAGTGCTACATGGCCACCCTCAGAAAAATACCAAGCTTTGAAAATATTTCCTATTGAAGGTTTGGATGTTCGATATGAATAAAAGGAACAATGTGGGAATCCGCCGAGGAACTTATCTCCATCTCACTTTTCGATGAGGGAGATAGTCGAGCAATCCAAATCGGCTCATAGCTCAAAGAGGAAATGAAGAACCAAATTATCCAATTCCTCAGCTTCAACACCGACATGTTCGCCTGATCGGCCATCAATATGCTAGGTATAGTCCTTCTGTTATGATGCACAGATTGAATGTAGACCCTAAGCATCGACTAGTGTAGCAGAAAAAGAGGAGCTTTGTCCCTGAGTGACAACAAGCCATCAATGAAGAGGTCAATAAGCTCCTGAAGGCTAGGATCATCCATGAAGCCAATTACCTGGATTGGATAGCCAACATGCTTTTCGTCAAAAAGTCTCATGCATGTTGGAGAGTATGCATCGACTTCACTGACCTTAACAAGACTTTCTCGAAGGGCAGCTTTTTCCTCCCAAGGATCGACCAACTTGTTGATTCCATCTCAGGCCACCAGCTTCTTAGTTTCATGGATGTATTTTGGGATATAATCAGATCAGGATATACCCCGAGAACAAGGAGAAAACAACATTCATCACCGACAAAGGGTTATATTGCTGCCATATGATAAAGAATGTTGGAGCTACATATCAATGACTGATCAATCATGTCTTCAAAGACCAAAACAGGTAGAACATAGAGGTATACATACATGATATGCTCATGAAGATCTAGAAGGATGAACATCACATTGCCGACCTACATGAAGCCTTCCAGACCTTGAGGAAATACATTACGAGGCTCAACCTGAGCAAGTATGCATTTGGACTCACCTTGGAGAAATTCCTCGGTTTCATGGTGACCCAGCGAGAAATTGAAGCCAACCCAGAGAAGATCCAAGCAGTGTTCCCAATGACTATTCCAAGCACAATGAAAAAGGTCAAGTGGCTTGCAAGTTGGGTGACCGCTCTTAGCCGATTTGTATTTAAGTCAACAAAAAAGTGTCTCCCCTTCTTCAAGGTCTTGTGGAATGCTAGAAATTTCGAATGGACTGAAGAATGCCAATCAGCATTCAATCAATTGAAGCAGTACTTCAGGTCTCCTCCACTTCTTACTAAACCCAGGGTTGGGCAGAATTTCTATCTCCACATAGTTGTCTCCCCCTCAGCAATTAGCTCGATTTTTGCCAGAGAAGAGCACAAAAATCAAAGGCATGGCATCTATGTGAGCAAATTACTTTGGGATGCCAATACAAGGTATCGAAGAATGGTGAAAATAGCTTACACTATAATGATTTCATCTTGAAATTGCGACAATACTTTCAAGCTCATACCATCAAAGTGATAACCAACAAATCACTGAAGCAGGTACCATAGAAGCTAGAAATTTCTGGCCACTTGGTCAAGTGGGTCATTGAGCTCGAAGAGGTCGATATGAATTATTGGCCTAGGTCTGACATTAAGGCACGGACACTTGCCAACTTCATTGTCAAGTGTATTATTCTAGAGGAGGCCAATCCCAAGAATCGAGCAAAAGCTGAAGCCGAGCCTAAGCAACATGTGCTGAAGCCACAAGCTTTTTGGACACTTCATGTTGATGGATCCTCCAATGCAGGAGGATCAGAGTCGGGCTGATCCTGGCCATCCCCAAGGACGTTGTGGCCAAGTATGCCCTGAGATAACTTTAAGATCTCAAGTGATGAAGTAGAGTATGAGGCCCTAATCATCAGATTGAGGTTAGCCCAAGCCGTCTAGTAACTCGAGTCAGGACCTATAATGATTCCTAACTTATCGTTAACTAGATTTGAGGAGAGTATGAGGCTTAAGATCCTACAATTGCAAAGTACCTACAGAATGTGAAGGAGATCTCCTCTACCTTCGATAAATTTGAAATTCAATAGGTACTTTAAAAAGAGAATATGAAGGCGGATGTCCTATCTAAAGTAGCCAGCTTAGAATTCTCCAATCTAAGCAAAACAACTTACTTCGAAGTACTTAATAAATCCAACATTTGTGAAAATTATGACCAAATACTCCAAGTTGAGGTCGAGCCGTGCTGGATGTATCTCATTGTCTATTATCTCAAAGAGGGAGGGCTTCCCGCTGACTAGAAAGAGGCTCGTAAATTTAAGCATCAGGTTGCTTGATGTACACTAACCAATGGCTGACTATATAAGAGGTCCTTCATTTTGCCATACGTCCAGTGCCTCTAACCTACTAAAATTGAGTACGTCCTCTGAGAAGTCCATAAAGGAATGTTCAAAAATCACTTAGGGGCAGGGCTTTAACACATAAAATATTGAAATAGGAGTATTATTGGCCAACACTGCAAACGGATGCAGTTTAATTTATAAAAAAGTGCAATGATCAGTGCTACAGACATACCAATATTCAGCGCCAACCAGCCATGGAGTTAACTATGATCAGCGCTCCATGGCTGTTCATCCAATGGGGGATGGATATTCATGGTCCTTCCCACAAACCATCGGCCAAAGGAAGTTCCTCATGATTACTATTACCTACTTCACTAGAAGGGTCGAGGTGGAACCCTTAGCTCAGATCACCAAGGAGAATGAATGAAACTCGTGTGGAAATCCATCATCTGCCGATTCAAAATTTTTTGAATCCTCATCACTGATAATGGCCGATAATTCGATAATGCCCAATTCAGAGAAGTCTATTCAAAATTTGAGGTAACTAACTGCACTATTTTGTAGGGATTGAAGACCATTTTTGATCGAGCCAAGGGCTTTTGGATAGATGAGTTGCTCAGTATTTTGTGAGACTATTGCACAACTCATTAGATCCTGACCGGAGAAACTCCTTTCAACCTCTCTTTTGGCACTGAAGTTGTCATTCCCATGGAGATCAGCCTTCCATCCCACCGAGTGGGAGTCATATGTGAGGATGATAGTGGTATTTTGATGATTAATACAATAATCAAGAGTATGTTACAAGTTAATTCGATACATCATTTATAAGTCTGTTACTCACAGTACAATTCATATAATAAGATAAAGATGCATTTCATTGTTTATATGGATGAATCTAACCTTGAGTTGTAGCAAAGTGTGGATTGAGTCGACCCCAAGGCTGATTGGGTCGACCCCGGCACATCAAGAAAGCATCTGGCACACTTCTGCAAAAATGGCACGGATGAACAGTAGTTGGGTCGACCCAAGGAAAGGATGAGTCGACCCAAACCTCAAGCCTCAAGAAAACAGTTCTCTGGAAACACTGAGAGGGTCGACCCAAGAGGAAGTTGAGTCGACCCAAACTTGAGTCGACTCAAACACTGAGAGGGTCGACCCAAAGGCAATGACATTCAAAATTAGGTTCTCTGGAAACCCTGAGAGGGTCGACCCAAGTGGAAGTTGAGTCAACCCAACTGAACCTTGAGTCGACCCAAAAAGATGTTGAGTCGACCCAAGTGAAGGAAGATTGAAATACAAGGTTCTGTGGTTCTGAGAGGGTCGACCTAAGGAAAGGTTGAGTCGACCCAAGTGAAAGTTGTGTCGACCCCAGTAAAAGTTGAGTCGACCCAAGCACGGGCAGAAGCATAACGGCTATTTCTGCAGAAGTACTTTTTGACCTTCCAACAGTGAGTAACGGCTAGTTTTTGAATTCTAACCATTGGAGCTTGTCCAATGGATGAAGGAAACTATTTAAAGTGGCACTATTCATCAGAGAAAACATCCTTTTGCAAAAATATCAAAGAGTACACAAGAAAGACAAGTGCCCTAATCTTCTTCATCCAAGTGCTTCATTCAAGAGTCAAAAGAAAGTGGTTGAGCAGATTACAAGAGTCATTAAGAGCTCCATCCACCCTTGAAGAGTGAAGCATCCTTGACAAAGAAGAGAGAAGTCTCATCAAGCGATAACTATTCTCTAAACTCTTCTTTGTAGATTATAATTGTTATATTTGCTCATTTAGGAGCTTAAATCTTCTTACTTCTTTTATTAATCACCTTGTAAAGGTTTGTTGGTAAGCCCGCAAAACCAACGGCGTAGGTTTATTGGTGAACCCGTAAAATCAATTGTAAAGGTTCGTTGGTGAGCCCGAAAAAAACCAACATAGGTTCGTTGGTGAGCCCGTAAAACCAACATAGGTTTTTGGTGATCCCAAAAAATCAAAGTGTAAAGGTTTTTGGATTGTGAGCCCGGAAAACAATTCAACTGTAATCCGCGGGATTATAGTGAATTCCCAAGGGATCGCTTGGGGAGTGGACGTAGGTGCTTAGGAGAGCACCGAACCACTATATTTCTTGTGTGTTTGTATTGTGCTTTGTTAAATTCCACTAACTCATCAATTGACATAAGTAAGATAGTAAAAATTAAGAGAAACCAATTCACCCCCCTCCTCTTGGCTTGTCACCTTGGGCAACAAGTGGTATCGGAGCAAGGTGCTCCTATAGCATTTGTTGATCTCACAATCAAGAGTCAAAGATCATGACAACCCAAGTGGGATGTTCTATGAGTGAGGGGCAATCCACAAATCGACCTCCTCTATTTAATGGCACAAATTACACATACTGGAAAGCTAGGATGATGATATTCATTCAAGCTCTAGACTATGAATTGTGGTATATTATAACTAGAGAACCTCATACACCCACAATTAGTATAGAGGGCACTATCATATCCAAACCAGAAATGGATTGGAATGAAAGTGATAGAAGATTAGCACAATTAAATGCTAAAGCGATTAATGTACTTTACTGTTCATTAGATGTAAGTGAATTCAATAGAATATCTACATGCATCTCTGCAAAAGAAATTTGGGATAAACTTGAGGTCACACATGAAGGAACCAATCAAGTTAAGGAGTCAAAAATAAACATATTAGTACATAAGTATGAATTATTTAAAATGAAATCCACTGAGTCCATAACTGATATGTTTACTCGTTTTACTGAAATTATAAATGGGCTAAAAAGTTTAGAAAGTCTTATACTAACTCTGAATTGGTGCGAAAAATTCTCAGGTCTCTACCAAGAGTTTGGGAGGCCAAGGTAACCGCAATTCAGGAAGCAAAGGACCTCAATACACTGCAATTAGAGGAACTTCTAGGATCACTCATGACCCATGAGTTGACCATGAGGCAAAATTCAGAAGATGAGGTCAAGAGAAGAAAGACCATTGCCCTAAAGTCTACCACTCCAAAACAAAAAACTGAGTCGGAAGAATCTGATGATGATGATGAATTTGATGAAGAAGGAATGGCTATGCTTGGAAGAAAATTCAGAAAATTTATGAGAGGTAAGAAGAGATTTCATAAAAAGATATCCTTCTTCAAAGGTAGCTCAAGCAAAGAAAAGGATAAGGATAAAGAAAAAGAAAAGGAAACACCTATTTGTTATGAGTGTAACAAGCCCGGGCATTATAAGATAGATTGCCCGGAACTAAAGTGGATGGCAAGAAAACTTAAAAAGAAGAACTTCATGGCTGAATGAAGTGAAAGTGAGGAGTCAAGTTCGGAAGATGAAGATCATCAAGAGACGGCCCAAATATGCCATATGGCCAATGACAATGAGGTAGATTCTGAACTTGTATGTGATTTTACTGTTGATGAATTACATGATGCATTTTTAGAACTCATGGAAGAACATAAAAAACTAATCAATAAAAATAAAGTTCTAAAAGAAGAAAATCAATCTCTTATCAAAGATAAGTTGAAACTATCTCATAACTATGAAACATTAAGTAGGAAACTCACAAATGAAACCAAGAATCTAAGTGCTGAAAATGTTAAGTTAAAAGAAGATGCTGAAAAATATAAATCCTCAGTAGATAAGTTTACACTTAGTTCAACCAAATTAAATATGATTCTTGATAGTCAAAAAGCTGTATATGATAAGGCTGGATTAGGATATAAAACAAATAGAAAACAAAAATACTTGAAGAACATTTTTGTGAAAGCTAAAAATGAAAATATTACTTGTCATTGCTGCAATAAATTAGGACATAAAGCATATGAATGTAACTATAGAAAGTCCAGCCAAAACAAATTGAGTAATAATCATAAGCTTAAATTCAAGAAAGTTTGGGTTCCAAAAGGAACATCAAGTATTAACCCTAAAGGACCCAACATAGTTTGGGTACCTAAAGCTCATTCTTGATCTTGATTGCAGGGGTGTCTTGCAGCTAATAAAGTGGATAAACGATGGTATCTAGATAGCGGCTGTTCAAGACACATGACCGGTGACGTAGACCAATTTGTCACCTTGAAATTTAAGAAGGGTAGAGTAGTAACCTATGGAGACAATGGAAAAGGGTATATCATTGGAAAGGGTAAAATTTTCATTACTCCATCTACCTTCATAGAAAATGTCTTATTAGTTAATGGTTTGAAACATAACCTACTTAGCATAAGTCAATTTTGTGATAAAGGGTTTAAAGTCACATTTGAAGCATCAGTATGTATAATCACAAATCCTAAAGATAATAGCATTGTAATTATAGGACAAAGGCAAAGAAATATTTACATGGTAGATCTTCATGAATTAGGCAAGAAAAATGGATTATGTTTAATTACTAATGAAGAAAAGAAAAATAAAACAAGTTGGCTTTGGCATCGTAGACTAGGACATGCTAGTATGGAATTAATATCAAAACTAGTCAAGAAGGAATTAATAAAAGATGTGCCAAAATTGATCTTTGAAAAGGACAAAATTTGTGGACCATGCTCATTAGGAAAACAAACAAAATTATCCTTCAAATCAAAGAATATAGTATCAATAACTAGGCCTTTTGAACTCATACATATGGATCTATTTGGACCCACTAGAACTGCGAGTCTAGGTGGGAAGAAGTATGGACTAGTTATAGTAGATGATTTTTCAAGATATACATGGGTTTCATTTTTGGCACATAAGAATGAAGCATTTTCAGCATTCTTGAAACATTATAATTATATCATAAATGAAAAGAAGCTCACCTTAATAGCAATTCAAAGTGATCATGGAACTGAATTTGAAAATCAACACTTTGAAGAATTTTGTAATGAAAACGGTATCTCACATCAATTTTCAGCACCTAGAACGCCTCAACAAAATGGGGTTGTTGAAAGGAAAAACAGGACCTTGGCAGAAATGGCACGCACAATGTTGTGCGAGTCAAATCTTCCAAAGTACTTTTGGGCTGAAGCTATAAGCACTGCTTGCCATATTCTAAATCGGGTTTTAATACGACCTATAACCAAGAAAACTCCTTATGAACTTTGGAAGAATAAGAAACCAACCGCTAAATATCTTAGAGTATTTGGATGTAGATGTTTCATTTTAAACAATGGCAAGGAGGATCTAAGTAAATTTGATGCCAAGTCAGATGAAGGTATCTTCTTAGGATACTCCACATCTAGCAGGGCATACAGAGTGTTCAATAAAAGAACTCTTGTAGTCGAAGAGTCAGTAAATATCATATTTGATGAGTCTGATAGTGAGTCTGCTAGGAAAGAAAATATTCTTGATAATGATGCAGGAATTATTAACTTTGAAAAGTTAAATCTTGATGACGTGCCAATTCAAGATAAGGAAAATGATTGCGTGCCACCACAATCTCAAGACTTGCCAAAGGAATGGAGGTATGCATATGGACACCCTAAAGACTTAATCATTGGTGATCCATCTCAAGGGGTAAGAACTCGATCCTCTCTTAAAAATTTAAATGATTATTTTGCTTTTGTTTCACAGTTAGAACCTAAGACTTATGAAGAAGCTGAAAAAGATACCAATTGGATAAATGCTATGCAAGAAGAATTAAATCAATTCAAAAGAAGTAATGTATGGACATTAACTGAGAGACCAAAGCATAACTCTGTAATTGGAACAAAATGGATCTTTAGAAATAAATTAGATGAAAATGGGGTAGTTATAAGAAATAAAGCTAAACTTGTAGCTAAGGGATACAATCAAGAAGAAGGGATAGATTTTGATGAAACATTTGCTCCCGTAGCTAGATTAGAGGCTATTAGATTACTTCTAGCTTTTGCATGTTTCATGGATTTCAAATTGTATCAAATGGATGTAAAAAGTGCATTCTTAAACGATTTTATAGAGGAAGAAGTATATGTAGAGCAACCTCCTGGTTTTGAGAATCATGAATTGCCAAATCATGTGTTTAGACTACATAAGGCATTATATGGATTGAAGCAAGCACCTAGGGCTTGGTATGATCGATTAAGCAAATTTCTACTAAATAATGACTTCAGAAGAGAAAATGTAGATAAAACACTTTTTCTCAAAAGAAAGGACGAAAATCTGCTAGTGGTACAAATATATATAGATGACATAATCTTTGGTGCCACAAATGATAATCTTTGCAAAGAGTTTGCTGATTTAATGCACGGAGAATTCGAAATGAGTTTGATGGGAGAACTAAGTTTCTTTCTAGGATTACAAATCAAACAAACTAAAGAAGGTATCTTCATTCATCAAACTAAGTATACAAAAGAAATACTAAAGAAGTTTGGAAATGAAAATCACAAGGGAGTAGGCACTCCAATGAATCCTACTAGTAAGCTAGACAAAGATGAGAAAGGAAAAAGTATTGATATTAAGCTTTATAGAGGATTAATTGGATCCTTGCTCTACCTTACTGCTAGTAGACCAGACATCGTGTTTAGTGTAGGAATATGTGCTAGATACCAATCAGATCCTAAGGAGACACATTTAAGTGCTGTTAAAAGAATCCTTAGATATTTAAGAGGAACTACAAACATAGGATTATGGTACTCGAAAGACTCATGTCTAGATTTGCTTGCCTACTCAGATGCTGATTTTGCTGGATGCAAATTAGATAGGAAGAGCACTAGTGGAACATGTCAATTTTTAGGAAATAACTTAGTATCATGGTTTAGCAAAAAGCAGAATTCAGTGGCACTGTCGACAGCTGAAGCTGAATATATAGCTGCCGGCAGTTGTTGTGCTCAAGTACTATGGCTTAAGCAACAACTAGAGGACTATGGAGTTAAGCTAGATAATATTCCTATAAAGTGTGATAATACTAGTGCCATCAACCTTACTAAAAATCCGGTTCAGCACTCTACAGCCAAACATATTGAAATAAGATATCATTTTATTAGAGATCATGTGCAAAATGGAAACATATGTATTGAGCATGTATGTACTGAGAAACAATTAGCTGACATATTCACAAAATCTTTGAGTGAAGATAGATTTTGCACGCTTAGGAGGGAATTAGGCATATGTGATCCTTTTTATTGAGAAGATATAAAAGGGAGCAAGCAGTCTCATGATACACTCCTCCCATTTCTAAAAACCCATGAAACATGAGTCAAACTTGTCATCTATAGATTTCTTACTCATGTATCATTGTCCCAGTAAGAATTTGTAAGGATTGGAAGCAAGAAAATTTTTAAAAGAGAAAACGAAGAGAAAAAAAAATTTTCTGAACTTGGGTCGACCCAACCCAGAATAGGGTCGACCCAACGTTGAGTCGACCCAAGAAAAATCTAGGGTCGACCCAACGTCGGGACCCCACTGTTAAAAGGGGGACCCGTGAGCTATCTAGGGCACTGTTTTCACTTTGTCCTCTTCCGAAAATTCTATTCCCCACTCTCAAATCTCCTCCAATCATCTCCAAACAGTAGATTACATCAAGATCTTGGAGAAATGGGACCTAAGAGAGCCGTAGCCAAGCGATCCGGGAGAGTTTCGCGGATCACACGTGCGGATAGGGATGCTACAGAGCCATCTACAGTGTCTCCACAAGGTGAGACACGTGTAGAGCCACCTCCTCCTCCCTCCCCTTCATTACAACTTGCCAAATTTGCGGGGAGACCGGTTACCACGGGGAGAAGGATCCACTCCGAGTTTTTGGATCAAGAAGGGTTCCGTTTGGGGGAATGGATCCGAAGGCAAGGATGGGAGTATCTTTGCTCCCTAGATGTGGTGATCTACCCGGGATTAGTCCGTGAGTTCTATGCCTTCCTCAAAACTGAAATGGGAGGGCTTATATCCGAAGTTCGCGGAGTAAGGGTTAGAGTCTCCGAAGAAAGTTTGAGTGAGTTGCTTCATCTCCCCTGCGAAGGAGCAACTCCAGAAAAGCCAGAAAACAAATTGAGAGCCTTGCAGTTGATTCTTGAGAATGAAGACTTCGACTACTCAGAAAATGTAATAGCAAGCTCTCTTTCAGCGGAAATGAGGTTGTTGCACAACTTCATTGGTCGGATTTTGTTTCCGAAGAGCGGGAGATTTGATCTCATTTCAGAGCGAGATCTGGTTGTTATGGAGCATATTATTCAGGGCATTCCCCTGAATCTCCCGGCTATGATACTGAGGCAGATGAGGAAGGTAATATGCAACTCCAGAGTCTCGCTGCCTTATGGTATGATACTCACCTTGATCTTCCGATAGCACGATATTTTTGTAGAGGGAGAGATCTCCAGGCATCTACTTTTCACTGACACATACTCATCTGGGCTTTGAGAAGGTGAACGGGCAGTGGGTACGTGCTGGAGCAGGGATTCAGGGTGATGCACCAGAGGGTGATGCACCAGATATTGGAGACCCTATCCCTGAGGATGAGGAGCATACGGATCATCCTACTGCACCTTCAGAGGCTGGACCTTCGTCATCTGTTCCTGCGGGAGACACAGATGAGTTTTGGAGTAGGATGACTGAGCTTATGTCAGCTCAGGCGAGGACTATCACTGATGGGCTGACGAGCAGACTAGATATCATGACTGCTGAGATCAGTGATCTTAGAGAGCAGATAGGAGCTCTACGGAGAGAGAGAGAGAGGTTCATGGACCATCTGTGCCACAGGCAGCTGAGTCAGAGATTTCGGCACAGAGTCATCCAGCTCACCGAGCTCCATGCTCTCAGTCCCATCAGGCTCGACCTCCCCTCGCCACTTATGCTAGGAGGATGAGGACTAGATCACAGCCATTAGATACTCCCTAGGCTGATATTAGCATTTCTGATTAGAGCCTAGGATATGTATCTAGTTCTCATATGTATTTTGTGTTGATCATGTACTTTGAACTTTGATTGAGGAACATTGTATTTATTTTTGTTTTGGCATTATTGTACTACAATGTTCCATTTTGATCAATGAAGCTGAAATGTTTGTTAATTATTGTGTCTATTTCCATGCACCTATTTGATGATAACAAAAAGGGGGAGAATTAAGGAAAGAGAAATGAGTTGAGCAAGAAAAGAGAAATAAGTTGACAAACAAGTTGAAAATTATAATAGGAAAGCATATACATTTAAGGGGGAGCAATTTGTAACAATGAAAATGATCAAATCTAAAATTTATATTGAATTTCAGAATTTGGCACATAGAATTTCAGAATTTGGCACTTACCTTTCACACCTCGATACATAATCTGAAACTCATGCTTTATCTCAAATTTTTGAAGTTTCATCTTTAATGAAATATAAAAGAAAGGGGGAGTAATTCAAAAGGTCAAATTGGAAACATTTGGATGAAAAAGGGGGAGACTTCACTCTCAAATTTGAAAAGCTGAAATTCAGCAACTTGAGCCCTTTTAAAACTAATTTTAAGATAAGTATCAATAGGCTCATACTCTATATTTTGTAATCATCAAAAAGGGAGAGATTGAGGATGATAGTGGTATTTTGATGATTAATACAATAATCAAGAGTATGTTACAAGTTAATTCGATACATCATTTATAAGTCTGTTACTCTCAGTACAATTCGTATAATAAGATAAAGATGCATTTCATTGTTTATATGGATGAATCTAACCTTGAGTTGCAGCAAAGTGTGGATTGAGTCGACCCCAAGGTTGATTGGGTCGACCCCGGCACATCAAGAAAGCATCTGGCACACTTCTGCAAAAATGGCACGGATGAACAGTAGTTGGGTCGACCCAAGGAAAGGATGAGTCGACCCAAACCTCAAGCCTCTCAAGCCTCAAGAAAACAGTTCTCTGGAAACACTGAGAGGGTCGACCCAAGAGGAAGTTGAGTCGACCCAAACTTGAGTCGACCCAAACACTGAGAGGGTCGACCCAAAGGCAATGACATTCAAAATTAGGTTCTCTGAAAACCCTGAGAGGGTCGACCCAAGTGGAAGTTGAGTCGACCCAACTGAACCTTGAGTCGACCCAAAAAGATGTTGAATCGACCCAAGTGAAGGAAGGCTGAAATACAAGGTTCTGTGGTTCTGAGAGGGTCGACCCAAGGAAAGGTTGAGTCGACCCAAGTGAAAGTTGGGTCGACCCCAGTAAAAGTTGAGTCGACCCAAGCACGGGCAGAAGCATAACGGCTAGTTCTGCAGAAGTACTTTTTGACCTTCCAACAGTGAGTAACGGCTAGTTTTTGAATTCTAACCATTGGGGCTTGTCCAATGGATGAAGGAAACTATTTAAAGTAGCACTATTCATCAGAGAAAACATCCTTTTGCAAAATATCAAAGAGTACACAAGAAAGACAAGTGCCCTAATCTTCTTCATCCAAGTGCTTCATTCAAGAGTCAAAAGAAAGTGGTTGAGCAGATTCCAAGAGTCATTAAGAGCTCCATCCACCCTTGAAGAGTGAAGCATCCTTGACAAAGAAGAGAGAAGTCTCATCAAGCGATAACTATTCTCTAAACTCTTCTTTGTAGATTATAATTGTTATATTTGCTCATCTAGGAGCTTAAATCTTCTTACTTCTTTTATTAATCACCTTGTAAAGGTTTGTTGGTAAGCCCGCAAAACCAACGGTGTAGGTTTATTGGTGAACCCGTAAAACCAATTGTAAAGGTTCGTTGGTGAGCCCGGAAAACCAACATAGGTTCGTTGGTGAGCCCGTAAAACCAACATAGGTTTTTGGTGATCTCGAAAAACCAAAGTGTAAAGGTTTTTGGATTGTGAGCCCGGAAAACAATCCAACTGTAATCCGCGGGATTATAGTGAATTTCCGAGGGGTCGCTTGGGGAGTGGGCGTAGGTGCTTAGGAGAGCACCAAACCACTATACTTCTTGTGTGTTTGTATTGTGCTTTGTTAAATTCCACTAACTCATCAATTGACATAAGTAAGATAGTAAAAATTAAGAGAAACCAATTCACCCCCCCTCTTGGCTTGTCACCTTGGGCAACAATAAGACAAGCAAGCAAATGCTGAGAATGTCCACGCTAACTTGAATTTACTAGATGAAGCTAGGGTTGGTTTGGATCTAGGTTACCCAACCCTTGACCTGAATCCAAATCAATCCGATCAAGTTCTAAAAATTGAAACTAGAACTGAACCAATCCCATTTTGAAACCCAAAAACTAACCAATAAGATCGATTAGGTTCTGTTCTTGCTTTGGCTGAAACTCGTGTGCACCCTATCTTTAACTTCGATCTACTAAATAAATCATCCTTCAATAATTGCTACAATGACAATAATATACTGTTTTGATTTATAACTAGGTTAAAGATCTTGAAAATGTAAACCACTCCCTCTTAATTATATCCTTTTGCTACAAATTTTGACTCAAAGAACTCTAAGCCTCCATTAGACTACAACTTTGTTTTGAAAATCCAATGCGAATGAAATATGTTTATTGTAAGAGTAAATTATAAAAACTTTCTTGAGGTTTACATTTATTATACTTATACCCAATAGTTTATAAAACCTACACTTACAGCTAGTTAAAGTAAAAGCATTCGTAAATCCATTTACCTTATCTAAAAAGTCAAAATTATTCTGAGTGATAAGTAAATTACAATAACCCTCCTTGAGATTAGGAATAAATTATATTTACATCCAATAGTTTGAAAAATTTATGCATATCTCCCTGAAGTTTATTTTTATCCAACATCTTAACCCATAATTTAACAGAATGTTAGCCAAACTATTAACTTAAATGAGACCTAAATGCCACATAAGAAAAAAATAAAAAAATCAAATTAGCCTTAAGTGATATAACATCCATCCAAGGAGAAGAACAGCCACAAGATGCCATAAATTTGGAGCTTGATCTTGATGAATTATTAGAAAAGAGCCATGTACAAAAAAACAAAGCAATCTACATCTCTGAAATAAGTAGAGGCCTCAAGAGTTTTGTCACTTGAGCTAGCCTATCCATGATCCAAGCCAGACCATAGAACCACAACTGATGCGCCCTCCAAAAGGAAGAGTACTTACGCACATACTGATTTAGATTCTTTTGATGACATGCTGCCAGAGATATCATAGTTTCATATCGAAACATAGGAATCCTCATCTACAGCGACAATATTAAGCAATTATATCTACGATATTGAATAAGTAGAACATAGAATCGATAAATAATACATCGACATTCTTGATCTCTATGACCTGGTGGGTGGAAAAGCGAGAACAAAACTTGATTAGAAAAGACGCTTGTTGCTAGATACTGGTTGGGATGGAAGGTTGTCATTGGTCGCTCGTCGAAAAGGGACGCTCGTGGTGGGGTGGCGAAGCAAGAAATAAATCCTTGCCGCTCAATTTTGAAAAGAAGAAGACTCTTGAAGATGAAAGACTTTGAAAAGATCCTCAAGTAGGAAAAGTGAAAGACGAGCCATATTTTTGTATAGAGGTAACTTTGACTTTTTATAATAGATAAACAATTTTACTAATGCTATCAATTTAAATGGGTGTAAGTGTAGGTTTTACAAAATATTGGGTATAAGTGTAATAAACGTAAACATCAAGAAATTCTTTGTAAGATTATTTTGGTTATTTTTAACTTTTTTCTGACGTGGTATTTGGGACCCATTAAAAGTTAACAGTTTGACTAACGTTATATTAAGTTATAGATTAAAGTATTGGATAAAAATAAACCTCAGGAGAGTAAGTATAGATTTTTTATACTATTGGGTGTAAATATAATTTATCCCTAATTTTAGGGAGAGTTTTGTAATTTATTCTTATGGTAAAGAAGAGGAAAGACCAACTTGGAAAGCTCTAAGACTATAAAAAAATTGTATAATGAAAGTCTCATAATGTGTGAGGAATGTGTGGTATGTTCATATATAAAGTTTACAAAAAAAAGACAATTTCCCACCTACAAATTGAATGAATTAAGAAAAATTGAGAAAGAGAGCTCAAACTTTGATATTTGAATTCAAAAAATTCAAACTCTAAATTTGAAATTTGAATTCTCTAGCAATTATGTGAAACTATCCAACAATTTATCTTAAGTGTCCAACCTAGAACATTTGTTTTGAGCTTACTTCACTCCGCGAGTTCATACTTCCATGTAGCTCCTTTGGTTCATCTGAACCTTAAAATTTTGTAGTTGGACTTCCTTTTCAATAGATTTTAAGGTGTAACAATGATGGTCATAAGCATGTGTATGTGTGTTATTGTATAGTTTCACACTCTTATTTCATGATAATTGCAATGATTTGATCCAGGAGAAGAAATAATTCTACCAACCTATTTTAACTCCAATCTTTCAAAAAAAATAAGAAAAAAATAGAAAATTCATCAAAAGTAGGATTTAGGATCCATTTTTTTTATTGATTAACAAACTGAGATATATAGCCTCTATTTATGCTAGTGAGATCTGCCCTTGCATAATTCTGATAGAAGTCCTCTTTTAGATCAAACAAGGCTCAATTTTTCCAAAACAGACATAACTAGTGAAAATAAACATGAAAACCTAAAATCCTACAAGAGGTAGATCTCGACTCTTACATCGATTTTACCTTTAGTTGTTCTACCTAATTCTTTCGAAATTGGAAGATATGCCCTGTCAAAGTCTTTTTCAAAAAGTAAATTTTCAGTTTGAGCAATCTATTTTGAAGCCCAAAATATAGAATTTGCAGTTGATTACTTGGTATACCACACCCTTTAAAGAGTAGCACCATATTGTAAAGCTTGAAAAGTTATCCGATTAGGAAAAAAATCATCCCAACTAAACATCAACCAAGTTATGACCTCCATAAGTTCAACAAGTGATTTGACTTCCTGATGACATGGATCTTCCTCCTGAATCCAGTCTAGTATTATCTGTAGTGGTCAAAGTGATACATGTTGAATCTGGTGATCCTTTTGGATCAATAATATATCAAATATGATATCAAGTTCTTGTACAAATTAAATACCTAAACTTAGTTGGTCATAAAAAAACTTTGGCTTGTTGGAAAAAGGCCGAATGGTTACGGATATGATATCACAAAACATGTACTTGATGAGCAATTCATATAACACCTTAGGGTATTGCATATGAATCCCTCAGCTAGGTCTTAATGTTTTGAAAATAGATATTCTCAATGGGTAGGATTCAATATAGGTCAGCATGGTGCAAATGACATACGGTACCCCTAACTTATGGGGAATCAATCCTATTAAGGGCTTATTTGGATGTTTCTATAGGATTGGGCTGAAAATCCTGTAGCAGTCAGGCTTGTTAGTCCATCTAGCTTGCATTTTATAAGAGTTTGTTCAGATCTAACCCAGATCCTAGCTTTTGTGCTGCAGGAAGAAAAAAAGATCCCTATAGGTTTTGTTTTTTTCTTCCCACAGGATTGATCTGGATGGAGTTTAGTTCATACAAGGCCATGCTAAAATAGACGGCGCAATCCACGAATCCTATATATAGGATCTTGAGCCCAATCCTATAGGAATAGCCAAACATTTCCCAAAGAGGAAAGAACAAACTGGTAGTAGGAGGGATTCTAGTCTTTTGCATAGTCCTTAACTATTTAACCTGCCTTTGAATTTAAAGCCTTCTTTTTGTTAACTGATACTGATGGTATTAATGTCGATGCCATGATCAATGGGGTGTTGGGATAGGTCTACATGGGATTAGAGTTTTGATCAGCAGATGATTGATAAAATCGTTAAACTTCCCTTCTCATATGTTGATAGGAATAATGATTAGACTCGGGCTGGTTTGCAGGTGTGTAAACCTTTGTCTAAGACCACATATAATCAATGTTTATCTAAGAAGATGCAGCATCAAATGATCGAGAAATGGAGAGGATGGGCTATCATGTGGAAATTGAAGGTTGCACCTTGGACTCATACCTTTTTGTGGAGACTGCTATGGGGGAGACTGCCCATGCTTGCTTGGCTTCACCACTTCAATCTTTATCCTGACCCTTCATATGCTTGTTGTGGTCTTAAGATTACAACCCAAAGCCTAATAGTTAGAAATTGTGTATTGCACGCCATAGCATACATAAAGGATTCAACGGGAACCACCTCCTCACCCTTTTGTAAACTATAGCACGGATGGCTCTTTTGTTTCTTATGACATATATTGGCAGGTGAGGAAAATCTCTCTTCACCCCCTATCATGTATACTGAAGTGTGGGCCATTGAAGAAGCTTTCAGGATAGCCAAGGAGCTCGACCATTCTCACATGATCCCCGAGAGACAATTTTTGATCCATCTCCTTCAACACCGGCAACCACTATCATCATGCATTTCAACTCTCGAAGATGCAAGACAGCCGACCGCAACTGATCTAAGAGATCCAGAAATGTTCAACTTCAACATGTGTATGATGAAGCAAATTTTTGTGGCGATGTTATACACGTTAAAACTAACCGTAGCGGATGTGGCAAACTGTCCAATGAGAGTTAGCCACGAAGCCTCCAACTAGCCAGTCAAAGCCCACCACATGGCTGATCCTAGAGGCATACAGATAGTTCCTTCAAATTTCAAACTCTTCCTATAGTTAGCAACAACACGGCTATAATTGCAAATGGCTTGCATAACTGCATGGCGAATGAGCAAGATGCACAAGTCAAATGCGCATGTATGATCTTCGAGACGTGCGATCGATTACGAAAAATGGCCTTTTTGCATGCCCGAATTTCTTGACGATGGATGCTGACCCTCGTTTATATAAACCACTCCCGGAGGATCCTCCAAGTAATTGCTCGAGTCTTTTTTACTCCCTTGCATCGCCACTCTGCTGCTGTCACAATACCTTTATTGTTTTAGGAGAGTTTGTCTCACTTAGGTATTAGAGAGTCCTCCTGTTGGACACTCTTTGGTAACAGAACTTTTTTTGTTTTTACTATTTCAGGTCGGATCCGGCTTTAGAACAAAGGTCCGAGCACAGTCTCCATCGTCCAACATCACCTCGGGAGCGACCGACAGCATTGGGGCCATCACCATCCAACCATCGCATCCCCAACCACGAAGACACGTCGTGATCTTTGACCCACCTCCACAAACTGAGTAGCTGGTCGTCCGAGTACTCTAGTAGCTCAACGAGCTCAGCATCTTGGCCGGCCTGATTTTTAGCAGCAATAGATATAACTGCAAACTTCTGTAGAGACGGCACGGATCATTTTTTCTAATTTCAGTCCAAGAAAAATTTTTAGCAAGAGAATCAATATCATAGTTTTTATGTAGCGTCAGTACCACAACATTGACGGAAGCTCAATCATGATAATTTTCTAGGAGTATCATGGTATTTGTGGAAACTCAAACCGTAAACATAGACTGAAAATTTATCTTCAATCACTTGAGATAATGAGAATTAGGTAGTGACTTTCCAGAGCTTGTCGCCCGTGAACAGGTTTTAGATTTTGCGCACGGAGATGGGGGTTGTTGGGCTCTCAGGGGAGGGGTGGAGATTGCATTGGATGGCATATTGCTAGTGAAAAAACCTTTATGCTCAGAGGATCTCGATCTCATTCAGATTTAACATTAACTAAATCACGTTCTTGTTCAGGTTCGGTACCACTGAAACTTTATTTTTTTCTTAAAAAAAAAAAAGATAAGAGAGTGTAGATGTTGCACCAGGGAGAGATCTGGGGAAGAATAGATATCCGAGCCCCAGTTTTTTACTCACAAATTCAGCCCTTCTCGCAGGAGGAATCCCTGCATGACTGAAATATCAACAGACAACGCTATTAGATACTCAAACCGCCGATTCTTTGTTTCAAAGCGAGGGGGTGCGACAACTGGGCTAATGCTTCCGTCATGGAACCATGTTTTGAAATTCCAAAACCGGGTGCTGGTTGTGACCGACTAAAACCATTGGCGGACGCTGGATTCGGACCGCCGTTTGGATCCATGGCTGGACGGAAAAAAGCTTATTATTGTAATCATATGGAACCAACCACGTTTACTTTCTTCTACTGGTTTGGATTTATTATTTCAACCGGGATGCGAGAGGGGCAATGCTTATAATAAGAGTGAACCCCAATATCCGAGTTCGTGGGACCCGAAGGATATGGCAACGAAGATACAAGGTTCTAGAGCTTTTAGAAATATATAATTTTCTGAATTTTTTAAGATATATTCGCATTAGAATTAGGGCTGAAATCGGATCGGATTGAATACTAGCATATCTATATTCACATTTGTAAACTAAAGATATTACTAAGTACATGATAAATCAAGTCAATAGTATGTTAGTATGGTCATTTATTTTTTTTTAATATTTACGAATGTCATATAAAATTAAATAGGATTACCAATAGAATCAGATATAGATACGGATGTGAATAATTGAATATTAGTTGAATGCTCAAATTTCTATCTATATCTGAATAGATTCAGATACAAAAACAGATCTGGATAGATATTATTCGATGCATTTTCATCCTTAATTAGAGTAGTGTAAAACACTCGTCTAAGAGTATATATATGTGTGTGTGTGTATATATATAAAGTGCTCAGATAGAGTACTATGATTATTTTTATAAATAGGGTTGATAATGGGTCTAGACAAGTCTAAGTTATATAAAGACAATCTTCACAGTTATAGTTGTAACATTCAAGGAGGATTTAGTTAATTGAATACGAATTTGAAACAAGATGGCCTCTTCTTTTTTAATAGTTGTAGTTACAAAATTCAAGGAGGATTTAGTTAATTGAATGCAAAGTTGAAATGAGATGACCTTTTTTCATCTATATATTTAGTATAAAATTGAGAGATGGCTTTATATTTAGGTGCCAAACAAAAAGATGTTGCAAAAAAAAAAAATCCCAAAACACTTATTTTTATATTTATAAAATGTAAATGATATATGATACATCATTTTTAGCTAACCCATTCTATTTTTCTTTATTGCCTCGTCATTCTCTTCAAATAATAGTATACAAAGACAAATGGGTTCAGACTTGAATTCGGACTTTACTCAGGCTTAGGCTCGGGCTTGGGCCGGACCAATAATATACTCGATTTTGATAAAAAAATAAATAGGTTCTACATTTAAGTACAAACTCAGTCTGAACTCTTTCGGGCCTAGCCTATAGCCCGACTCGAAGTTGCAAGGCCCGATGGGCCTTAATTAGGCCGGCTTGAGCCCATTTCTGGCCCTACTTCTCACATTGAATTCATTTCTAGATTTGAATTTGATGCAGTGATTATTTAAAACTTTGCTTATTTTCTTTTTTTGGGGTGTTGATTTGTTTTGATATTTTATTTGATTTCTATTTCAGATTGATTTTTAAATTGGTATATTATTGATGTATTTCTTTTATTGTGCTATATTTTCTATTTGAATTAATATTTTTTTTGGACTTGGGATATGCTTTGTTTTCTTTTTTGTATTACAGGTTCGTTTCCCCTTGGTTTGGTGATTAATGCGACCATTCCTTATTTCTTCTACATTATAGTGATGTTTGGTAACCCAAATAGGACAACTACAGTGATATATATTACTGGCAATCCTTATTTCAAGATAATTTTAACTCGATGATCTAATATCACCATATCCAATATGCTATGTTCTAGTGATTAAAAATCCTCAAATTTCATGATTAACTTATTTGGTATATCATGAAAAATCAAAATCATTGACCATGTAATATTAAAACTATCCCTAATATATTCCATATATTTTTCAATTATTAAATAGAATTCTCAAAGAAATCATAGAAAAATACACATGAATGTAAATCAAACTATTAAAACCTATCGTTTTAGACCAATTCAACAAGACTAAATTTTAATCAAAACTCATCAAATATCTTCAGGGGATTATCTAACCTTCCCAACCAGAAGAATTTCTTTTAGGGATTATCAAAGCCTTCCCAGCTAAAACTTTGTTTTCGAGAGATCGATAATTTTGGAAATAAATTTTCATGCTAGAATGACGGCAATTTTGACCTAAAATTTCCATCCAACATTATTGTCTTGGGGCGATCCTGGAGACCTGTCCTCAAGTATGTGTTTAACATTAGTGGATCGGGCGGTAATTTTAGGAGTAAAGAAAATTTGAAATCACTACGGCAACCAAATGCAATGATCTCATCATCTCCATTTATATCGCTATTAATCTTTGGTTTATTACTGGGTACCAAACATCACCTATAGATAATTCGTGACTATGGAGATGAAAAATTTGTTCTTATATTTTTTCTTCCTATATTGTACAACGTAGTCTGTACCAAAAAATTGGCTATAAAATTTTTTTCTTTACTATAATTTATTATACTACTATATTATATTTAAAAAATATTAATAAAAGAAAAAAAATATTTGTGCATTACGTGGATTATACATGCCAGTGTCCCATGAAAAGTGAAAACATACCCCTTGTGCCGCACCCATATTTGACCAACATCCAGTGAGCGGAAGGAATCCACACCGAAGATCTCCTCCCTCCAAGCACCACAAAAGCTACCTACTAGCCACATCAGCAACTAAGACTCCACAGAGAATGGGCCCACCGAAAGCCACCACTTACCAGTTACCACCACACAAGTTACACCCGACATGTACAATTCTCTGGTCCCCACCCGAAATCTTAGAAGCCGAGCGATGGATAGGGAGGTGCCTTCAAATTCGAAACACCGTTACACCAACCCCCGAGGCCAGAATCTTGTCTACTCCTAACCATCCCTTCTCTACCAAACCCCAACTCTCTCCCGGCGACTATAAAATAAGGAGAAATATTGAGGAGAGGAGAAGTGGGTGGAGAGTATACCATGATGGAGTCATTGCAGTCCCACAGCGTGGAGATTGTCGGGATAGCCGTCGCCGTTGTGGCCGTCGCCGCTGGCGCTGCCTACCTCTACCTCACAAAGAAACCCAAGGGTACGGGCCGTCATGAGTTTGAATTTGTTCGTTCTTCTCCTCACCTGTGGGTTTTCCAAAAAAAAAAAAGCGATTTTTTCCGATTTATGCCTTCTTGGGTGGCTTCTATTCATTCAAAGATTGTATTTTGAACGTTGATTGTATATGAAGTTTGCAACTCTCTCTCTCTCTCTCTCTCTCTTGGATGGCTTTGACTGGCTTGTCTTAAACGTTTGTTCAAGGTTTTGGTGGATGCTGAATGGTGGTTTTATCTATATGTCGGATGGTGGATCACTTTGTGAGATTTTAGATTCTTACAAGTCAGATGCTGTTAAAATAACTAGATCATGCCTCTTCTTAGCCAACGATTCAGTTCTAAAGTTTTTTTTTTTGTTAATAAAACTATGTAAATCTTAGATTTGTAAATGAACCTTATTGAAATACATCACTTCTCTGTAGTTTCGTAAGTTTTTTTGATGATTAGTTGTCTGCTCGAAAATTCCATCATTCACATATCTAAGCTCTTATACAGTACGTGGGAATTAGGTTTCATATTATTATTGTTGTGAATTCTAATGGTCATTGATTATTGGGAAGAAAAAGGTATAGAAATCTTTGCTCATAGGGATGATTATCTTACTACAACAGGTTAATAAAATTATGTAAATCTTAGATTTGTAAAATGAACCTTATTGAAATACATCACTTCTCTGTAGTTTCATAGGTTTTTTTGATGATTAGTTGTCTGCTTGAAAATTCCATCATTCACATATCTAAGCTCTTATACAGTATGTGGAAATTAGGTTTCATATTGTTATTGTTGTGAATTCTAATGGTCATTGATTATTGGGAAGAAAAAGGTATAGAAATCTTTGCTCATAGGGATGATTATCTTACTACAACAGGTTGCTTGGACCCTGAAAACTTCAAGGATTTCAAACTCGTGGAAAAAAGGCACCTGAGTCATAATGTGGCCAAGTTCCAGTTTGCTCTTCCTACACCTACATCTGTTCTGGGTCTTCCTATTGGACAACATATCAGTTGCAGGTTGGTTCATCTTGGTTACATGCTTGCCATTCACACCCCCATCACAATTACATTTTGAATTTTATTGAGTGATTTTCTCATTGTAATTGAAATTGTATCATTGATTCTCATAGGGGAAAGGATAGTCTTGGTGAAGAAGTTATTAAACCATATACCCCAACTACTCTGGATTCAGATGTTGGTTACTTTGAACTTGTTATAAAGGTATGCGGATCTCAATTGAACTTTGGCACACTTATTCTTTGAATATAAACCATAAAGTTCATGCTTCAAATTCTCAACCATTCTTGTCTTAAAAATAACAGTACTAGGGTCATCTAGCATCATTCACTAGAGTTGACTTTTTCTTATTGTGTAGATGTATCCTCAAGGGCGAATGTCCCATCATTTCCGCGAAATGCGAGTTGGAGATTACTTATCTGTAAAAGGCCCTAAGGTATTCATTCTTATTTTCTTGTGGGAATGCATGTATCAACCAGATGTTTCACTACATTGAAAACATTCGATTTTTGTGGAGTGCCTTTTTCATTAAAATTAATTCATTCCCCTGGAAAATAGAGATGCTGAAACTATTTCATTTAAAAAATTTGAGCAAATGATGTAGAATACATGATTGCTTTAAATACCTTTAGCCAGAAACAATAGAAATAAGAAAAGTAGACTGATATTGAGTATTTTCTTGGTCTGATGCTCTGTAGTATCAAATGTAGATTAACTGAGGAGAAAAAAGGAGACTCCTGTTATTTTTGAAACTGTGGAACCTTATCATGCTCTGTGCCAGCACGAATTTTATCAGATGCTTTTTTGTGATACTTGCATTGCCTTTTCAGTTCATGGCTTGTGCAACCATGGCTTTCTAGGTCAATCCAACATTTGTTGTTTCTAGCACTTAGCTTCTCCATTATGCTAGAAATTCATGTTAATGCTTGTCATCTCCAGGAGAAATTCACTTGCTCACATGCACCTTTCTTTTTACCCAAGACTTTAAATCCATTAGAGAAGCCTATATTAACATTTTCTTGTTACACCAATAGTTGACAATTGTAACGACTCTTTTGCAGTGGATTGCCACAAAATTTGCATAATTTGTCTTCTGGTATAGGCCTCTGCTTTTACACATTATAAATATTTCTTATAGGAAAACTGCACTCTTTGATTACATTGGTAGCCCTAACTTCAAAACAGAACCCTTGAAGACCACCAAGATGTTAGATAATTGTTGGCTATACTATGTAATCCTTATAAACCTGTGATGCATTAAGTGTACGTAAGCAGCTTGCCGCATCCATGATCAGAAATTATACAGCTTGCATCCTTGTTTGTTCTCCCTTTGTATGCCTAACAGAATCGACACAATGACAATCATTGCTCTTGCTTTTATATGTCCATTGACTATTAATATATACTGCGAATGCATACATGTGCACACCTGCACGCTCGCCCCATTTAAATATACTTGTTTGCTCTGACTAGCCTATAACTTTATTGCCTATTTTTTTTAATTTTATTGGCATTTAACCATGCTTTAATCAGCATAACATCATTAACTACTATTATACAATAAGACTTCTCCTGATTATGAAATCTAAGCTCGTAATGATAGATTTATATTGTAAGGGTATAGAGTCCCACAAGCACCAGAAACTTCCTTGCCTCATATAAGTTATTTTCAAACTTGATACTGCTCCTTATACCTTTAGTTAATGCATTCATTTGGAACATGTTTTTTTCTTGATTCCTACTAGATCATCTTTATTTGCCCTTCATCTTTTCAAATTCATAGATTCTCTAATCTCAGATCCTTCTGATTAGTTAAATGCAGGAAAGCAACCATGTTGGGTATCTTTTGGCTTCATGAGCATATTGATTTTCGATGCATATCAGCAGTTTTATTTAAAGTTAATTTCTCATGAGTATATGATAACATTTTTACTTAAAAAGTAAAACACAGATTAATTTCGATGTTTTGATTAACTTTCATATTTAGCAGCTAATTTGAATAATTACTAGTTAATTATTATTTTAAAATTCTAAGAAGCAAACTACAAAATCTCAACTGATATTTTGATATCATATTGGCTGGCATATTTGGATTATATGGGTTTATAGCAGCAAATATAGTAATGGCCTAGATATAAATTATATCATATGAATGACTGCTTAATACCGATACGAACCGATATCTCAGCCAAAATATTGGCCACAATATAAACTTTGATCAAATCATTAGGCTCAAGACTTTTGGATATCTATATCTTCAGACACAACATTATTTTGCCAAAAAAAAAATTTTAAAACAAAAGCTTGGCACTTAAATCATGTGGCATTCGTATGTACGTATATAGATATTTATAACTGTATGTATTTGTATATATGTTTTTGTTATTGTAATATGCATAAACAGATGTGTATATAGGTGTGTATGCATGAATATACACTAACTTTTTGCAAAGATATACTATCCCAGTTTTTAGCTCCTAGAATTGGGAGTGGGTGTGCGAGTGGGCGTAGGTACGGGAAGCAGATATTTTGGAAACACTTTTAGTACGGAAGCGATTAGAAAGTGGGTGTAGATTTGAGATCAAAAAGATTCTAGTGCTGGTTTTCTTACGATAGGATAATGGCTACTAAGTCCCGATTTGTGAAATTAGTTGGCCCTATTTTCGGAGGTGTCCATGAGAAAGGAAACTGGTTCATTTATTTGAATTGATTATTAAATATGCATATCATTTCTATCTAAGTTCACATCCATTGCATTCTCATTATTTCTAAACTTTACCAAATCATTTCTAATTTTCATTTTTTTTTTTGCTTGTTATTATCAATTTACAAGTGTCCGCAGACTGCTAAGGCATCATATGGTGCCACAACTGGATACACACAATGGTTGCCTTTTGAAAACATAGGGAAATATCTGTGAACAGTTGGCCAATAAATCTGTTGTTACTTCTCTTTTTATTTCAATTTCTGGTTTTGTTTTCTACTGCTCACTGTTTACTCACTTTTATCTTTTACAACTTTTTAAATAAAACCACTGTTTTGAAAAGAGTATCATGGAGATCTGTTACCATCCATGTAGATTATTGGGATGTTTAAATTTGGAAAGCAGTACTTTTGCATATGAGAGAGAGGAGGGGTTCATGGTTGTAATGCTAATGCTGGAGGGGAAGGAAAGGAAAAGAGATGAGGGAGAGATGCAAATTTGAAAACAACATTCTACTCCCCCTCCCTCTGCTTCTTTTTATTTTATGTTATTTTATTTTACTTTTTATGGGGATATTTTTTTGTTTGCTACTTTCATTTCAGCACAACTGTTTATACTTATCCTAAAAGCACCAAGAGCTTTATGTCATTTATCTGAGGTTTGCTTAATGGATAGGAGTATGAATGATCAAGGCAATCTCTCAACCTAACACCAGCCATTTGGATGCTGGTACTGATTTTGTAGCAAAGGCAACTTAGGGTCACGAGGGGTCTGCCAGAGTGTTTGAAAGACTTAACTGATGGAAAGGAAAATGTTATTGTTGACCCAATTTAAGCTCATAAAGCAGGGAGCAAATTTTTGGCACTTAAACTTACCGTTTATATTGTTCTGTTTATACCTATTTTTCTGTCTGGAATGTATTCTCTTTTAGTCATACATAGATCAGATGTTACTCTAGCATCATTCAGTGTTTAACATAGTTGGGTGATCATGCATTCGAATGAAGTGGTCTTGATACAGTATTCTAAAAGAAGTTGCTTAATTAGTGCCTTTATACCTGCTTTTTTTTCATGGTTAAAATTGTATCAGATAACATATAGTGCCTTCAATGCTTCTAGGGGCGTTTTAGGTACCAACCTGGGCAAGTCAGAGCATTTGGAATGATAGCTGGAGGATCTGGTATAACTCCAATGTTTCAGGTAAATTGGATTGACTTGCATGTCTTTGTGGTATCAGTGGACCTAAACAACTCAACCCATTTTAGTTGTATTCCTCAATTCCTCATTCTGCATAAATCCCAGGTTACGAGGGCAATACTAGAAAACCCAAAGGACAAAACGGAGGTTTATCTTATCTATGCTAATGTCACGTATGAAGATATCCTTCTTAAGGTAGCATTACCTAAACTGCAATCTTATTTTAAAATTTCATTGTGGTTAAATTTTCCTAACTGCAGATAGGTTTTTGTAATTATTGAATAGTATCATACTTTTGTAATTAGTATGAGTTGGTTAGTTACTGGCAGATGTCTGTATTTTACTTTTATCAGAAGCATGCTGATTTTTTTTTAACTGCTAATAAATGCAGGAAGAACTTGACGGCCTTGCCAGCAACTACCCAACTCGCTTCAAAGTCTATTACGTGTTAAATCAGGTCTACTTCCCGCAGATTGATCTCCCCTGGAAGTTTTTATTATGTTCATTGTGCCTACCATTCACCTAATTATGTATATGCCTCGGTTTTCTTCTAGTATGAAGTAACGCAGTAGATGGTTTAATGAGTAGCTTAAATTGTTTTGTTTGCTTGTTAGCTGTTGTTTCTGTTATACTCTCAGTTTCTTTTTCCTGTTCCTGTGTCTTGGGTCTCTCTGTATTCTTTTATTTACATTTTTATCGGAGTGTTGATGTCATGCTTGTTAATTTATCAGCCCCCTGATCAATGGAATGGTGGCGTTGGTTTTGTCTCGAAGGAAATGATTCGAGTTCATTGTCCTGCACCAGCACCTGACATCCAGGTATTATGTTTTAATATTTTTTTATGGACAAGTAAGAGCACACATGCAGTTGTAAGCAGAGTTACAAGAGCTATCAAATCCTCTGATGTTCATGCTTGATTAGTTCCTAATTTCCCTGTTTTTAAAAGCTTGAGCTTCTGTTGGATGATTGGCAGATTCTGAGATGTGGCCCACCTCCCATGAACAAGGCTATGGCTTCCCACCTGGATGATTTGGGATATCCAAAGGAGATGCAGTTCCAGTTTTAAGCATTTTTGTTTGTCAGGGCATGGTTCTAACCTCCTCAAGTGTTGAAGAGGACCATAATAATGTTTCACCTCATTGTGATGCTGTGCTTTTGTAGAACCAACCTATATTTTGGTGCTTCAAATTCATATCAATGAAACCTGTCACTCAATTGAACTACTAAGAGTAGATGTATGGGCCAATTCAATTCGTTTGCTACTTTTCCATAACCAAATCCTTTTAGCTGCATCAAACCTGGCTGGACACCAACAAAATCCTTATAGCAGAACATTTCGTAATTTTTCCTATACTTATACCAGTGTTATGATGCACTTTTTTCCCCTCCCATGTTTTATGGATGGTGGCCAAGGTCAAAAAAGCATGGTTGGACCTTTCCATACTGAATTTGGGGGCTTATTTCATGCAAGGTAAACAACACCAGATACTTGGCCTCTTTCAACTCTGAAAGAAGTGGCATGGTCATTACTTGACCACCATCACTTCAGTCACCACATTCAAAACAAAGTTCTAAATGCTGTAAGTTTTGATTTTTTATTTTTTTTCAGTGGCATTGTGAATAACTGAGAAGCAGAAACACCATGAACCTAAAACCACCAAGTAGGGCTACCACGAAACCTGCATAAAATAGTAGTGAAATTCATATAGGAATTCCACTACTATTGATCACTTGTCCTTGGTCATCAAGCCTAACTCTATTCTCTTTTTGCTATTATTATTATAATATGAATTTCTTGATCCTAAACCTCTTGATTTCTTTATAGTTTGTTACATAAATCTGATTATAGGGATATCCCAATTGGTTGAACTTTTGCTTGCATGAGAGCAAATTAAGATGTGCGCCCAACTGATATTGGGAGTCTGTTACTAAAGTGCACCATATACATCAATGTTCCTCTCTCATTTGATCACACTTATTGATGCTTTTGCTCTCCTTTCTCACATGTGCCCAGTATGGTTATCTGTGACTCATCCACTTGATTTTTTTTCAAAAGCAGCTTGATAAATACAGTCTCTTTGGAATTGGAGGTGCCATTTCTCATGTATAGTTAGTTAATGACTGATGACAGATATCCATGTCTTGAAAAATCTCATAGGTGTCACCAGGTAATGGAAAATACTGGTTTTTAGTTGTTGTGATCAATAGGACATAGTAGTTCTAAAATAAACAGGGGAAGGTCTTAGGTTTCTTTGCTGCCAAACATTTTGCTCTTTGTAGTCTTTCACATAATCTGAGCTGACTTGGATTGCATGGCCATTTCGACATTTGACCTACATACTTATGCATCTTGTTTATAACGTCTGCTTGTTGTCTCTGTTCTCCTTCGACGGAAAAATAAAAGAGAAAAACAATAACCAATATCGGCTTCTTAAATGAAAAAGGCACCATATCATGAGATTGGGGAGTAAATGAAGTTTAGTATTATAAACTTTACAATTCGGATAAAAGATCAGAGGGAGGGGCCTTGATGGTCAGAACTTCGATTTCTTTCAGGAGAAATTAATCAATTATTGTCGAGTTTTGTGCTTGCGTTGACTCCTTGCTGAGGAAGTTGCATGTAAGACATTTGAGCCATTCTATGCTCGTTTACCAAGATTTTAACATTCATTCACCATCCTTGACTTTGTGGACTAGGCCTAGGGTTGAAAATGCGTCGGTAAACTTAGATTTCACTGATATCTGAGTCTACCAAATTAGTTTGAAAATAGTAATTTTTAAGAGAAACATTCAAAGTCGCCATATTTGCAAATTCCATCCTTTTTAGCCAAATTTCGTTGCACGGTGGGTCTTTGTTTTTGAGTAAAATTCAATATATTACCTTTACCTCCTCTCATCCAATACTTCCATATTTACGAAGGGATGGGAGTACATAGTTGCATGACTAATGAAAGTATCCAAATAGGTCTTTTTTAGTATTTGTTAGAAAAAAAGAGAGGTAAATTCTGTTTTGCTAGTTAACTTTTGGGAGACAACAAATGACCTGTTTCGGCTTTCTATGTAGATGATAAGTGGCTAGAATTATTTCCCTTTTTTGTGGGAAAAGTGGCCAATCCTAGTTACAAACACTCAAATATATCTCATCTAGCATTAGGTGTTGCTCATTCCCAAATATCAAATGTTGAAATCCAAGGTCCAGACAAAATTCTCATTTAGATTAAAAGCAGTAGAGGCTAAAACATTGGCAACAATGACCAATGATTTCCCCATGTGTCATGCACTGATAGAAATAATTAAACTATACATTGATCGTTGTAATATTATTGGCCATCTATCGATTTCTCTGATCTCCAGTTTTATTTTTGGGTAAATAGAAATAGTTAGAGAGAGAGGGGGAGAGAGAGAGTAAGAGAGATTTTTTATGGTCTTCCAAGAAGGCAAGTGATTAATGGGTTGGTGGTGCTCCCTATTTAGACATAGATTAATACTCGAGTAGGAGGAGTTAAGAAAGAGAAATCAAGAATCTATACTATATAAAAATAACCTTCTATTGTTTGATTGTTGTTTTAATTGATTTTATTCATTTTATTTGTATTTTCTATTTTATTTGTACTTGGTCTTTGAAGATTTTATTTTTGTTTCTATTTTATTCTCTATTTTCATTATTTTTAACTAATGCTAACCATATTTCTTTTTCATAATCTTTATTTTATTTTTATTATTCTAACTTTCTATTTCCTAATTTTTAATTTGTTTATATTTCTTTTTATTATATCTATTTTTTTCTAATTTGCATTGCACATGTCTAGAAGAAAATGATGGTAGATGGGATTTCTGGCCTTTTTCATTCTATATGGATCAAGGTTCAATGGCTTTATTTATCTACAAAAGGCTCTCATACTTCATATGTAGATCCGATGGATAACAATGTTGGAAATAATTACCCTCTCCTCCAAGGAGTTGTCTAGTCTCCCTTTCATCTTGAGCCTCTAAAATCTGCATTGGTGCAAAATAAGGTTCTATATCTATTTTAAGTTTATTAGAATATGTAGAGTTTGTATTAGGTCAAAATAGTTTTGATATGAGAGTTTTGTGTGGTAGGGTCAAACTTTGATTTTCTTACACATCCATTGTCAAAGCATATTTCCCTCAAATATGGAAATCATAATGATGATGCATGATGATGATTTGTGATAGTTGAGACCTGAGAAGGGGATTAGTTAGGGAAGACTAGGTGACTTCTAACATAATACATCTTGGCCCCAGATATAAAATTTTTAAAATGTGGAGGTCACTTTTAAAGCTGGTCTTGCATGCTTTCATGAAGAAGTTAATTTGAAAATTGGTTGATGAAATAATAAATGCCACAAGAAGATATAGACTTCCTTGGGGTGAAATTTTATTAAAGAGGGTTTCAATTATTGTTAGTTTTGTAATGTTGCTTTGTCATAATTTGGCCTATTACAAGTCATTCTCTTCATTAATTTGAATACATAATTGATAGGAATTAGGCTATTTATTTCTTTGTTGACTCAATCCACATGCTTCACCTAAAATGTCAAGCATAATGGGGAGTAAAAGGATTCAATTAATTGGGTGAGGAGTCCTTAAAAAGGGGCTTTGCTATGATGCAATTTCTCAGTGAATGTTAAAAGAAAGATGATATTTACAAGCACGATTTCATTTATTTTGGACCATTTATATGATTTGCCCGTTAGGTTAGATGAAAATGTAGAGCATATGGAAAAAAATAATATTGGAGATGGCAGTAAATTTAGATACATTTTTTCTATTATTAATTTAAACTAAATTTAAGAAATATGCTGGTTTGTGAGGCGTGGCATTTCAGGTTAAGCATGTTTATAGAGAGGCTAACATGGCTGTAGACTGGGCAGCCTCGTATTTGGCTAATCACTCCGGAGGTGCCCTATGGGTTAGAAAAAGGAAGTTGCCTAGAGCGCTCATTGATTTGCTGTTTTTTGACTTTCTTAAATGTGTCCGTACTAGAATTGTATGAATCATCAATCTTTGTAAAAAAAGAAAAATTGCTAGTTTGCACAACTAAGCTTGCACCGTTACAACTGATCAGATAGAATTAACTTTTCTCTTTTTTATTTTGAGTGAAAGTAATTCTCGGGATGAAATTTGAAACTGTTTTAGTATAAGAATTATACTCCCTTAGAATTCAAATTCTACTCACAAACCTTTATTTAATTTTAGATGCAATTTTCCTATCTTAATTTAAACTAAATCCAACAAAAATGCTGGTTTGCAGAAGGGAGCTTGTATCATTATAATTGATCAGTAGGATTAATTTTTCTCTTTTTTTAGATTTGAGGGAAAGAAATTTTACGGATGGGATACGAAACTGTTTTAGTATAAAAATTATACTCGACACATCTTTTTTTGGAAACAATTGTCCTTGGCACTTAGAATGCTAATTCTGCTCGCTAAGCTTTATTTAATTTTTGATGCATTTTTTTTAATTTTTAAACTAAACTAGATCTAACAAAGATGTTGGTTTCCACAAAGGAAGATGTATCATTATAATCAATCAGATAGGATTAACTTTTCTCTTCTTTTTTTTTTTTTTTGTTTTGAGTGAAAGTAATTCTATGGATGGAACTCAAACTTGTATCATTATAATTTTCAGAGAGGATTAACTTTTCTTATTCATTTATCTTCTTTATATAAAAGAGAGGCAGAGCCACCCAATTCATGAAAGCATTTTCAAAGAGCAACATGACTATGTACCCAAAAAAAAAAAAGGAGAGAGAACAGCATGACCCGTGTACCTCGTGAAGCATCACAATCTTTTGTCACTTTCCATTGGTGCTGTGGTCCAAGCATCTACTTTTGAGATTCGAAGTTCCATTTTTACGAGAGCCATTTGGATTGGACCCATAGACCTTTACTCTCCTTGTCTGCTCGTTTGCTATACTTTAGGTGATGCCTGTAAATTTGATTATAGATATATAAGCAAGTTTTAGGAATTATTCATAAGAAAATTTAAAAAATTTGGAATAAGCAAGATAAATTAATGTATATTAGAAAGTATAGCAATATTTTACTTATTTTTAAATTTTAAGAATTAATAAATAGAGTTTTTCCCCCTTAAAATACAGTCTAATTAAGTTGAGATATGTAGGACAAACTAGTGGTAGAGATGCATAAACAAATAGAGATGCAAGTGATTGATATATTTCACCTTTTAATTATATTTTTCATATATTAGCAAAGAGAGGACGTAAAAATATTTTTGTAACAAAAATTGATAGCCAGATTCTTATAAGTATAGATTATTGTTAATTTTGTAAGACTAAGACTTTAAAAAACTTGGTCTCTTGTACTTAAAGAAAAATTGAAAATAAAAAAAAAAACTTAATATTCCATGAACAAAAAATAAGAGAAAAGCTAGAGAGAGACATGATGTGTCACTAAAAAGAGGGGTGTGACACTCGCGAGGCAATCTCGTTGAGTCATGGTTTTTGGTCCTTCTATTATATTACGGGTTGGGCGGGAAACCCCATGCCCAGTCGGAAAAATGCAAGACTGCTATTTATTGGTAGACAAAGCGGATTGGGCCATGCACTTCCCAACATTTAAAATTTGAGGTTTCCTACTCTTTAGCAATCAATTATTCCACATATAAAGAACAAATAAGATTGCAGCATCTGTTTCCCCCAGAAAAAATCATATGGGACGGACATCAGAGAAGAAAATATAGGGCAAACTCTATTATGCCATGCAACTCTTACCGACCATCTTAAATAAAAAAACTTAAAAGTTATGAACTTTTCTACTAGTGGAGTCATCAGGACCATGATTAAAAAAGAAAAAAAAAATCACATGTCATATCCGCTTTCTTCCTCATCAAGCTTTTCCATCCATCCTCTTTCTCATCAAGTTATCTCTCTCATCCATGAGCTCTTTCTTCTCCTTTTCGAGTTTGTCTCCCCCTCCACTCTTTTTTAGGATTTTTATAAAATCTAATGAATGGTATGTATGTAATTTTGAAAATTATGTATTGATTTTTCTAGAGGTATGTATTGGCTTATTAAATAACTAATTTGCTTAGTATGTATTATCTGGCCATATGGTGTCTCCTAGTAAAAAGCATAATCTGAAAACTATGTATCGATTTATTTGGAAGTGTATTAAATCATTGCTAAGTGTGTGTCAAAGAAGCTTACAGTACACATTAAGAAATCAACAATTATGTATCATCTGACCATGTAGTATATATTGATGAATATGATATTCTGAAAATTGTGTATTAGTTTGCTTGACTATATATATTAGGTTGCTATATCTAGGGGCGGCAATCGGGTCGGGTCAGATACAAATCGGGTCAAAAAATTATAAATTTGAACCCGACTTGTTTATTAAATAGGTCAGGAATTACAACCTGAATCTGACCTGTTTAATAAACAGGTCATCTGACCCGACCCGTTTAAGACCCGTTTAAGAATAAAAAAAAGAAAAAAGATGAGGGTCGGCGGGATGGGAGGGGAAAAGACTTGAGAGAGAGAGAGAGGAAGAGGAGAGAGTAGAGACCGAGAGAGAGAGAGAGAGAGAGGAGAGACCGAGAGAGAGAGAGGCAGAAAGGTAAAGGAGAAAAAAAAACTGCTCATCTTCTTCCCCGATCGGCCTCCCTCGCCATGGCTGCGCCCGAGCCGCCACCCCGTACCACCCACGGACTCCGCCTTGCCGCGTCGCCGCGGACTCTGTCTTGCCGCGTCTCCGACGACCTCAACGCCGTTGGATCTGGAATAAGGCTTCTTCGGAGCCGTCGATTTGGAGGAGGAGGAAGAAGGGTGGAGGAGAGGGAGGAGGAGGAGGAGGAGAAGGGCGAGAACCGTCGATTTGGAGGAGGAGGAGGAAGGGTGGAGGAGAAGGGCGAGAATTGTCGATTTGGAAGAGGAGGAGAAAGGGTGGAGGAGAAGGAAGAGGAGAAGGGCGAGAAGAGGAGGAGAGAATAGCCATGGGGAGGTGGACTTGAGGTTCGGAGGAGAGGAGACTCGGGGAGGGGCTGAGGGAATAGAGCTCGGCGGCGCCATTTCAATGTTTCACAAACCCTAAATCCTAATTCTAAAATCGGGCTGAATCGGGCTGAGTGAATCGGGCCTAGACAGTGAAATCGGGCTATGGAGTGAAATCGGGCTTAGGCGGGGAGTTGGGTCGGCTCTGGACTTTATCTTGTGGGTTATGACTCTCATCTATCAGCCCAATAGTTAAACAGATTAAACGGGTTAAACGGGTCAGACATCTAAAACTCGTATCCGATCCAATTAATAAACAGGTTAAACGGGTCAACCTGTTTACGACCCGAACCTGTTAGGCCAAATACAAACCTGTTTATGGCGGGTCGAACACGGGTCGAGTTGGCGGGTCGGGTCATATTTTGCCACCCCTAGCTATATCACTAATTTATTGTATATTATCTGGCCTGACTATATACTAGTGAATATTATATTTTAAAAACTGTGTACCGATGTACCTAGAGATATATATTAGCTTGCTAAATGACTAGTTTGCTTGGTGTGTATCACCAGGCTATGTAGTGTGTGTCAGTAAAAAGTATGTTCTCAAAATAAAAAAGAAAAAAGATGCCGCACACGATTTCTTTCTTTTTATAGCTTTTTTAATCACAAAATTGACATCTCGGTTATAAAAAGAAGTCTTGACTTTTGGGTTTCTTTTTGAAAATGATCATTATAAAAATGTGGCAAAATAGGAAGTTCATACTATATTTTCTTCTATAGTGCCCACCCATATGATTTTTGTTCCTCCTTTCCAACCCTATTTTCTTTCTTTCTTTTTCCTTTAGTTCCTTCTTTAAATTTTTAAATTATTATTTTTTTAAAACTATGCTCTCCTGCCCCATTTTTACTTTCTTGAAGTTCTTTTTCTTTCTTTGTTTTTTTTTTTTTTGGCTCCCAAATTTCTATGTCTTCATCTTGTACATCAAATTTGTCTTACATGTACCTTCTTCCTTATGGATCCCATTATGCATGAAAGTTGTTGCTATCATCTCCCCTTCCTCACCTTCTAAATAATCAGCCATGGAGGAAGCGAGCCTAGCATATTAGATGCCATTTAGCATGGCCTTTATTTTCTATTTTCAAATATAAAAACTTAAATCTAATTTATATTTAAATTTTAAAAATATAAATATATTTAGTAGAGTCAATTATTGTTAGAATCATAAATATGATTATGTCAGTCAAGATGATGATAGTGGTGATGAAAATAATGATGGTAATAATGGTGCTGGTAGTGATAGCACAATGGAGTATAAGCTATATAGCAGCAGCATAGGTAATGTGGCGGCGGCGGTGGTATAATAAATACGGTGATATAGAATGGTAGAGGTGATGGTGTGATAGAGATGGTGAGGCTAACAATGGTAATGGTAGTGGTTGTGGTAGTAGCATTTGTAATCGAGATGATGGTGGCAACAGTAGCGACAATGATGGTGCTAAGGACAAGGACGATGTTAGAAGCATGGTGGCGGTGGAGATGGTAAAAAATATGCATTGCTTTCACAAATAATGAAAATAAAAATTACTTACTTTCATTTCTAGAATAAAAAATAATTTTAAAGAAAATAAAAATGATTAAACTTATGTTTTTGTCTTGATTTTTACAATTCTTTGTTTAGAAAATAAAAATAAAATGACAATGATGGAAACATGCTTTTAATTTTTCTTTACAAGAAATCAAGGATATATGGCGCATCCTATCATTATATGGCAAATGGAATGGATGATAAGACCCTATTTCTCTCCTCTCCCATCCAAAGCCATCCTTCCAATTATACTTTTAGTGGTGAGCACATGTGCAGATTTTTTTCAAAAGATTTTTCTTCTTTCAACACATTAAATTGCATAACTACCAGACGGACCTTGATACTATGGCGGGTCTCCTTCCATGCCACCCATCTATATTGGAAGAGTTGGAAATTGATCATCTTTTGCTGGGTTTTGTTTGCTGTAAGGCTGCCAACTTTAAATGATGCCTCTACTTCCTTTTCTTGTCCCTCGCCTGATTCGATTCTATCTCCACTGATGCTCCATGGAAGAGTTGGAAATTGATCATCTTGTGCTGGGTTTTGTTTGCTGCAAGGCTGCCAACTTTAAATGGTGCCTTTCCTTCCTTTTCTTGTCCCTCCCCCCCCATGCATAAACAAACACAAAATGCCCGCACATAAAAATGGGCACACACACACACACGTACAGAGACAGAGAGAGAATGTCATAGTCCTTAGATTTACATGAATTTAACTGTTTGTCCTTGAGAAATTTAACCTTCAGCTCTTTACATGACAAAAGAGGGGCTGAAAGTTTTAGATTTGCCCTTAACCCTGACTCATTTTTGGGTTGTGGGAAGTGGAGAGGGAAAAATGTGGTCAACAGAAAAAATAAAGAAATGCCTTATGCTTGATTGAGTTTTCAAAGGAGAGAGATAAGAAATAGCTTTTTCATAGGAATATGATTTCTATATTTTATGAGAAAAAAAATTATATAGGATATGAAAAAGTCCAATTTCCATGGTCTGAAAAGTGGAGATTTTTTTTTTCTAAATATGCCCTTAAGCTTTTAGATAGAATGTGATAAAATTTTTTTTTCTTTATTAAGGGTATAACGGTATTTTTTAGATTTTTTTTAAGAAAATAAATGCTCAACCAAATATAAGTCCCTCTGAAATGTGCCATGCACTTTTCTATGGTCAACCAAATATGCAAAAATCACTTTCATAGACATCATATACCTGGACATCAGCTTTTTAAGAAAAACATTTCAATGAACAAAAATTCTTCCTATGAACTAAATGAGTTCAATAGATAACTGATTACTTAGAATATCAAATAGAAGCGATCTCAATTCTTGTTTTGCCTAAGTAATATCACAAAACTCCGACCTCTAAAGTAGAAAAAAGAAAGATATTACTGAAAGCAAATGCCTTTGCACATGTATGGATGTCAGTCGGCCAGGTTTGGATCGGTGATCCAAACCATATCCAAAGTCAAAATATATTTGTAAGATTCAAACCCAAATCTAAAGCTCTATACGTGTATCCAATATTAAACCCAAAAAGGTTGGATATCATGTCGGGTTTCAGACTGAAATCAAGTATCTAGAAAGTTGCTTTCTATACTTTCAGATTATTTTTTCAAATTATTCAATACATCAAGAATGTTATCTTACATACATATATACATATATACAAATGTACACACACAACATACATATATATGAGTTGCACTACATACTTTGTGTTCATTTCCTGTAAAAGGATGAAAAGCTACTCAAATTGAAGATCCAAATTGTTGAATGTGATATACACTACAAAAAAGATATCTAGAAATTAAATTTACATATTTTGGTGATCTCTAACCTATATATCAAGATGATAAAAAATAAACAATACCAACTATATTAGTGTGGTAAAAATATAAGATAGAACATATAAATTGAAAATCTAATTTATGAATCATGATCTCTACATTTTGAAATAGGGTTGGATTTAAATTCACTAGATTTGATTATTAAATTACAGTAAAATATAGTATCATGATATTCAAATTGTCCATTAGCGGCATTTTATTTCATGTTTGATTAGAGACCACTAAAACATATGAATTTTGGTTTCTAAGCTTTTTTAATAGCTTAGATCATATTCAATGGTTTGGATTTTGAATTTTGATAGTCCAACATTGAGTTTAAATGGTTAACTCTTTTTCAAGGAGTTAACACAAAGTATATAGTCCACCGTCCTATATATATGTCTGTATGAGTGCAAGTAAGCATATATTCATATTTTATGTACGTATCTAATTAGCCCAAGTTTCAGATTTGAAGGTTCGAACCCAATCTAATAATTTATTTTTCATATCTAAACCTTATGTTTTGGGTCGGTGTCGAATCTAATTGGCAGGTTATTGGCCTTCATTGATACCCCCACATATATGTAGTTAAGTTGCATGGAGTAAATAGTTATGTGGAAGGGTACATTTCCTGTCTTCAGATAATCTCTTACTATATGTGAACTCTTCAAGTTGATTTTAGGCATTCATCATACTTTCCTGGGACTATTTTTTACTTGAGAACATGATGGTTATTCACTGCCACTCAAATTTGAATATGAAACTTGGCACTTGAAAGGGTAGAAAGAAATTCCTGAATAATATAATTATAGTTCTCAGGAAAAGTCTTTAGCCTTCAAATATAGTTCTTCTAGACTGCATCAAAAATTTTCAATCCCATAATGTGCTTCATAACTGCCATACTCTATTATAGTAGAAGTGCATAGTGAGGAAATCAAATAAATTTAACCTTTTCATGGTAAATAATTTATCTCCATTATATTAACGAAGTACAGAAATAGGTGGATACTCGAGAACAAATGGAAATCTCATTCCCTATGTAAAATGCCCTAAAGGGCAAAAATTAGAATTTTAAATGATAGTATGCTCATTTCATCAGGGCAGGTGCTAAAAATGTGCGTGCGCGAGTGTGCTGTACGTATATATACATATGTATGTATGTATTTCAGGTGAAGCCGCCACTTGGGAGCCTCCTATAATAGTGTTAGATTGAGAGAGGAAAGAAATAAATCAACAAAAACCTCAACGTGGGATATATGTTAATGCCCCCTTGGTATGCTTTTCTAGCTTTTTATTTCTTGCTTGCTTGCTTGCTAGCTGTCACGGACTTAGCAGAGTCAACACCGTCCGTGCGGCAAAAGTGCCAGCCTGCTCGTCCAACTTTAAGCAACATTATTCAACCATCTCGCTATTACATTGGAAAAAAACTGTTTTAACAATCTAATCAAATTGTCCAAAACAGGGCTAAGGGTACTCTGTCCCAAATATTCATTTCTCTTTCCTAATTCTTCTCCTGCTCCAGGCCAAGCACAGGGATCTGATTGAATGAGGCCTCCCTTTAACGTCAGAGGCAGCAGCCAAAAGTTAGATTCATCTGCTTTGAACGTTCAGGTCTACTAAACAAACTCTAAGGGAATAAAAAAAAGTAGAGGAAATAAAAAAGATCCGATGAAGCTGAAGCCTGATTTATTTCATACAATTCCATAGAAACATCGCTCTTTATTTTTACATTTGGTGGCAATAGCCATTTTCACTTGCCTTCTAGTACTTATTCCCCATAATTTTCTTAGGAAGCAGTAATTCTAATTGGTCATCAGGCAGCTCATGCACTTGGTTTCTGTTTCCACTCATGCAAAGTTCTGCAGAGGAATCCAGAGTTCATGTTATGTGGATTACAGCATTGGGTTTGAGCAGCAGTCAGCAGGGAGTTCCATGAAGCCATCCACCTGGCCCGAGGCCTCGTCGAGGAGCCACTTCTCCAGGAAGGACAAGGGTGGCTGCTGCTGGCCCTCCGCCACCCCCTGTTTGGCCTCACTACCGGCTGGTTCCAGCTGCGGCCTTTGGAGAACCGAGTCAACCAATGATGATGACTTCTCCCAAGAAATGCTGCTAAGGTTCTCGAATGAGATTAGCGAGTCAAGGTCTTCTTTAGTTACTGCAGCGCAGCACCCTCGATCTCCTAGTGATTCACTGTCTTCGCTGTTGTTGCTTCGTTGGTTCTTGCCTTGAGTGGACTTCGGTGATGGCCGCATCCATCCTTCGAGGAGCCTTGAGATGTTGTCGGTGCTGGAAGCATAGGTGGAGGGGCTCTGATGATACCTGGAGGGCTGCAAGTGTGAGCCAGAGAAATCTGGATTCTGAATTGCATCCTTGTCGTAGCCTTTCGACATCATGTCATGGCAGCTGGAGCCTGAATCCGTTGAGATCATATAATTATCAAGTGCTGTCTGGTACTTCTTGATCTTCTTCTTGAGGTGGGTGTTCCAGTAGTTCTTTATATCATTGTCTGTTCTTTGAGGAAGGTAAGAAGCTATTGCCGCCCACCTACAGGTAAAGAAGACCAAAGTATAAAGAGAGAAGCAAAAGGTGTGAAAAGCTTGCAAGTCTGAGTTCTCTGTCTCATGTTCTAATTAAGACTCGCAATTCTTTTCTTCCTTTTTCTATTCCTAATCACCGCGATTCATACAATTGATTAAGATCATCATTTTATTATTTAGTTCTGAACAAGTCTGGTGCAATTAGTATTTCTCTGAAAAAAAAATTTATGCGATGGAATCGATCGGAGAAAAGAATTATGATTACCTATTACCAAGCAAGGCCTGAAGATGGATGATCATTCCTTCTTCATGTGGGGTGAAGTTGCCACGCTTGATTCCAGGTCTGAGGTAATTAGTCCATCTTAGTCTGCAACTCTTGCTACATCTTAGCAAGCCTATGATTTAAGGAACAGAAAAGTGAGATAATGTTGTTCTATAGTAGTATGTATAGAAAAGATATTCTAGGAAACCAACAAAAATCCTTTCAAAATTACAACAGCAAACATGAATTTAATTAGCAAACTTAGATTAGAAATTGGTGCAAGCCCCTGCAATTCAGTTGAAGCAAATCATGAAAACAACAAAAGACATAAATAAGGTTGAAATTCTACAAAACTTGGCAAATTATGAGTGGAAGACAATATACAACAAGAGATATTAAAATATATGAGTTTGGACACTTCACCTGTGTTTGCAGGGACTGCTCTCCAGTTTCCAGGCCCATGCTCTTGGATGTATGAGACCAAGATGATGTCTTCTTCAGGAGTCCAAGGCCCTTTCTTGATGCCAATCTTATCGCAGCAAGGGGACCTTCCCATGGTAATTGCTTGGCTCTACCGCCTCAAAGACCACCCCTTCTCTCCTTTTCCTTCCTCTTAACTCTTCCTTCTCCCTGGCTTCCTTTACCTCTGTCCCCTACAGGTGTCTCATGAACATGTGAGTGCTTATATACAGGAAGACATCAAGGGAGTGAGCCTTTTTCACCTGTCATCTACCTGGCTGACTCATCCCCTCCCTCTTTCGCTCCCTCAGCTTTTACAAAGTCAGCCAAGTTTTCTCCTCCTTTCTCTTTCTTTGGTCACATGAATCACTAAGCTTTTCCAGTAAAGTGGATACAATCAATGACCACTTAATCATAGTCTCTGTGCTGCTTTATAAGCTCACACTTAATGTGAGAAATTCATGGGGATCGCTGTCTATGACCAGCTATCTACCTTTGGTTTGGTGCTTAAATGATCTTGTTTCAACCAGTTTGGTTGATCTCCCATCAATACATTTTGGTTGCAGAGACCTCCCCACATCTGCAGATACAGTGAGAGGTATTGTACAATGAGATCTTCGAATGTGGTGCATCTGAGCATACATACACATGTATGGATGAAATGACACAGAATTGCATGTATACATGAGAATTTATGTACATTTTTCTGCATTAGTGTACATGAACATGCATGCATTTATCTTTTGTATGCATTTCTATATAGTGTGCTTAATATGTTACTAAGGATAAAAATGTTACAGTGATTAAAATATTATATAGTATGATAATAGCCTTGAGTAATGTATTACAGTACCCAAATCAAATATATCATGATAATTAGAGCTCCTGCAAATTTCACCAAATTGTTTTGTTGTTTGTATGAGATTTGCAGTCAAAATTGGAGTGGACGTTTTGAACACAAGATGAATGAGAGAATTCCCTGAACTATATTTTGGAATGGGAACACAGGAATGGTTTGCCGGCATCTTCTTTTGGTATGTTGAGTGTCTAACTTGGAGATCTATAATCTCCTCCCAAGAAGACATGGAGATCCATGATAAGCTTAGCTCATGCCTTGGTATGCGGTCAAGAAGTTCTACCATGGGAACATATTCAATCAACATTGCTTGATTTTAGTACCATCCTCGGCAATTACTTCGAAATCGACAGGCTACTCATCCATGATCATGAAGGATACCGGGTCTCCTTAAATCTCTTAAAACCATTCTTGTCATATGATTGCTACTAGTCGAATCACAAACATAGCAAATTGTGTTCTTTTGTGCACCACACACTACTGTCTCAAAATTTTTCTACGTAGTTAATTTTGAGTTCCCATGTTTAAACACACATATGGATGAACGATTCATGAACATAGATCTTGGGGAATTGAGATAATTAAGCTTCCATCATGTTTAGAATTTGTGTTACAATTAGAGTGTCTGCAGCTTGGCTTAGAAGTTCAAATCACAAGTCAATGAAAGGAGAGCTGGAAATTTATTTTTCAAATTCATGAAAAGAATGAACCGGAAAAATGCCAGCAATAAGAAATTAGCCAATCTTCAAGAGCAGGTACTTGCATGACATAATGACGTCTATGCTTATTTTTGATTGGTTGATCAATTCAGACTTGATTGAGAGGATGGAACATAAAATTTTAGCTTTTTGAAGTCTAAAGTCGAGATGTGACTTCAAATCGAAAGGAGCATTGAAGTGATGAAAGATGGCAAGCAATTTCACCTTGATGTAGACATTCTAATTTTATCCCCCATGTTGCTATTTAGACTCCATCGTTACAAAGAAACATACATTTAAAAGAATGAATCTCTTATCCTAGCAGGGTTGAAATCTTGGCAGGCCAACTTGTAGCCTAACCACAAATTATTGCAAAAGTTATGGGCTATTTTTGTAGTGCTTACCTCCCAACCTTACAAGATGACCCAGCTCTTGAAGTTGGATTCCTCTTCATTGACCATGCTAAATATAAAAGCAAACAAAATAAAACAGATTAATAGATTGAATGATAATTGACACATGCTGAGTAGGTCTTTGTATATTAAGCTTTTATCCAATCAATAATCGGCTGTTTGTGATCGGCGATCACCTGATCAATAGTTGAACGGTCAGCAATTAAAAAGTTCATTGGTTTCTTTTGACTTGCCTCAATAAAAGGGACTTAGAAATTTGGTGTCATCACAAAGTGTAGCAATAACACTAATCTTAAGTTGATTCTGAAAGCCCTCCATGATTTGATTATAATCAAGGCATGGTCTCAAGTAATTATCTCATGATTTGCAAGTTAAAGAATTCACTAAAAAAATTAAAATTACAATTGAAAAACATACAAAGAATAAAAAAGTACAATACCTGAAAGATCGCGGAACATAAAGAAGTGCTTACAGAAATTTAAAAGATATATAATAAAAATGCAAGAATCCTGATCCCATGCAGAAACTTATATCATAATTAGAGTTGAATTTGTATATAGAGCCCTCATCTAATAGCCTTCTTCAATATCTATAGATAGAGTCCTAGTGCTTTGTTCCATCAAAAACCACCTTTATTCAGATAGTTATTTCTAGCAAAATTGTACCTTCGCAGTTGGTTATTTTCAATAATAACTACTCCTTAGTGGTGGTTTTCTTTAGGTAAAACTAACCTGAAATGTCAATTTGCATCAAATCATGTTTTGTCGTTAGGTCATCCGTACAAGTGATCAAATACAAACGATATATCTATCATAACATTGTTTATTCAGATCGCTTGAGAAAATTAAGACATAAGCAGTAGGAAAACATGTGCTAATAGGGAAGATCTTAAAATTTGACAATGTATAAGCATCATGTAATGGTTAGGTACTTAGCTAAGTATTGTACATAGGAAAAAATTAATATAATATATATTGTAAAACATGTATAGAGATCACTATTATAACATGATATTGCACAAGACAAGTCCTTCCCCTTGCACTAGAAAGACAAACTATATTGTTACCATTTATTAACATAGCAACTCTTTAATTCACTTAAAAAATGGTTTGTCTTGAGAACACCTTACTGCATTTTCAACTATCATAATATATTCCCTCCTCGAAAGCAGTGGCTTATTTTTATATTCTTTTCCTTGACCTAGTTTTCCAATATATAGCTATAGATCTATTTAAGTATTAGTGATACAAATTTAAATTTTTTTATTCAACCTATGGATTTGTTTACACCATATCTAAAATGACTGTGATTTAAAGGCTAATATACCAAAAAAGTGCAAGCCAAAATAGTTAAGATGCGAGCCGAGACACCAAGGATGTAAGATTGAGTGAATATGGTATAGACCGAGAAGGGCGAGAGTTATCGGCCTAGAATGAGACTTTTTATAGAGCGAAAGCTAAGGAGTGGCTAAGCAACAGTTACTACTACTTAGTACATGGATGAAAGTGTTATCCTGAATATGGTAGTAGTGGAAAAAGAGGTGATTCTCATGCTTAGCGGGCTATGTGTCACAAACCAACAAGTAGTTATACCTATCTTACTACTCAAAATATGAGAGGAACATGATGGTTACATTTATTTTACCAGTTACCACTACCCAGAACATTAGAAGAGTGGTAAAAAGAGCAGTGGAGAAAAGTTAACTACTATGCATGACAATAGTAGCCTACATGGTGCAAACAAGTAAGAACAAGGTTTATTACCACTCTTCATCAGCTAACAAGTTTTCCGGCATGCCCTTCTCTCAATGATTGAAATGAGAAAAGAAAAACTTGGTCACATTAGAAATTAGAATCTTTATAACAATTTTTAACCTAAAAAAATAATTATTATCTTAGAAAGAAAAATAACAATAGTGGGTAAATGTAATTATCATTATATAATTTCACTCTCAATTGATTATAAGATATTCCATGTCTTTCTAACTTAGATTTATGTTGTTGCTCTTATTCTATCAGGAGGCGGGCAAGGGGTAACAAGCATAAGAGCTAATTAAGCAATTGCATGAGTGTACCACTGGCGTTTGGATTAGACGAAAAGAGGATACAAGGAGAATAATGATAGTAGCATGGGTCTATAAGAAATGTATCAAATCAATTTTTTTTAATAAATAGACGCAACTTCAAATATGGAATCCAAAGAGATTAAATAGAAATGATACTCAAAATCATATAACTATAACAAAATATATGATTAACCAACATTTATCCAAGTTGTAAAAGAGTTAGAAGAAATGGCTTGATCCTCTTATTTCTCAAATGGAGAGATCCATGAATTGGGATCCTAATGCATATAGATGCAAATTTTCCAATGGGAGAAAGAATTTTTAGAAACATTTGGGACATTTCATTTCTAAACAGAAAAACTATTTTCAAATAGTATTCAATCGATTACGTATTAATTAATATTCAATTGATTGGTCGGAGGCAATTGACAAATAAGATTTGTCTAAGTCACTTCATTTTTTTTTATCCAAGTCTCTTCTCTTTTTGTCCTTTAGCATGGGCTCATGAACACACACCTTTGGCTGATTTAATTTGATGGAGAGAGAAACCAATGGCTCTTTGCATTGTGCAAGCAGCATTGGTTGGATTAGCCCACTTTTTCATAGATTATATATTCACTAATGTGGAAAAAAATGGTTAATTTATTTTTTTTCATGTACTGTATCAGCAACAATCTTATTTATTTCAATAGAGAGGGAGAATTTGCCTTCTTGTATTTTTACATCTTGGATCCAAACTATATTATTTATAATAATTGGTGATAATAGGAACCAAACATTATGGCAAGAAAAAGCATGATTCATAGGGAGAAGAAGCAACAAAAAATGGAACAGAAATATCATTTGATTTATGGATCTTCAAAAAAAGAAGAAACAAAGTTCCATCATTGAGTGAAAAATGAGAAAATCATGAAAACTTGCAATCCCCACCATATGATAGTGCACCTATATGTCTTCATCGATGTTGTTTTTAATGGAAGACTTTAATTAAATTAGCCAATAGTGAGAAAGGTTCATATTTATAGAATTAATCTATTTTTATGTTAATTTGTGCAGTACAAATCCTTGGTTTGTAGGATCATTTTTCTTGAAGGGTAATGAAAATAATTCTAATTATAGATTATAGAAATTATTGCAAATTATGCCTAGATCTCAGATAAAAATAAATTTTATCGATAAGACCTCTTCAATTGTAGCCAATATTCTATTATGAATAATTTCTACAACTTCAGGAGAAAAAAAGGCATTTACCTATTATAGAGATCGTACTATTTGATTTTTTTTTCTTTTTTAGACTTCAGCATTATGAGAAAGAATAATTATTGAAATAAAGCTACGGTGGTGAAGGTGAGTTTGAAGATTAAATAACTCTTTCTATCGTGTATCCTTGACTGATGTAGCCTCAGATGCTTCAATTGTTAATTTGAGTATTGAGCAAAAGGTTACACCTATTGGTTCTATATTGTAGATCAATCCTATTCTACTAATATTAATAGAAAGCGTAAAGAAAAAAGTACTACACCAAAGAATCAATAATATGAAAACTTTGTTATAATTTTTTCTTTTCCTTATTGCCATCGGGTCTAACAGGAGTGTTGGATACTCGTATAACCATCAAAGATTGTTGAAGTAACTAATTCCTGAAAATAGGAGGTCTTGAGGACAAAGAAATTATTGGAATTGCCATTTCTATCTAGCACTATATGATTGGTGTAAAAAAAACAATCTTGCAGGAAGGTTAATATGGTGATATCTATGAGCAGCCATGGGATCCAATACAAGTTGATCGATTAATATGGTGACATCTGGTTAAAAGTAGACTAATTGAATTACCAAAAGGTGCCATAAAGATTTAGCAGAGTGGCAACTAAATAAATTAGGTCAAGTCGCCATTTAAGGCCTAGGTTGAGCAGTAACTAAATTAGCTAGACGACTGTCTATTTAAGATATAGGCTGAGTGATAGAGGTTGCAAGTGTAGGCCTAGTGTGAAAGGGTCCTATTTGGAGAATAGAGGCTGATCAAGTTTGACAACCTTAGATATCGGCCATGTATGAGGCAAAGATGTGCATGCCAAACATGGACCAAGAACTAACATGATTGATCATGGAAAGTGGAGTGAATAGGCGTAACCAACTATCAAAAGAAGGTGGATAGGATAGCAGTTGTTAACTAAGAAACAAATGTCAGTATTGGAAGAAAATAGCTGCCCAATGGTTATAGAGGGAATGTATAGTAATGAAAATATAATTCTAAAACGAAGTCCTTCACCTATCAAAGAATTATCTACTTTATTTTATCTTATATTTAATTGCTTTCATTTATCTTAGTTTTACCCTTAGTCTGTAGTTTCTAGAGTAGCTCCGTAGTCCTTGCTCCTCCTCTTCGAGAAGGCAGCATATTAGTAGCAAAAGTCCTTGAAGTTTAAGGTGGTAGGGCCTACGATTACTCGTACCTCTTTTCAGTTCAGATATCAGTGGCACAACCACACACAATTAATCAACTTGGCTATAGATTTATTATGTTCTTTCATCCCATTTCAATAAGAAAGGGGAAGATAAAGTTTATTAAAATTACTTGTGAAATCCTAATTCACAACATGGTTCATTGTTCATTAGAAATATTTACAGAAGTATTATGTTGATTTTGGAAAGTAATTTGTAAATTCCCCTTGGAATTGTATGTGGAGTAGTGATTTTAGAAAATAATTTGTATATCATTATTTAGAAATAATTATATATGAGTTGCTGATAAGCCTTTTTTCTATTGCACTTGCTCAATTCCTCTTGCTCGGGTTTTTGGTTGCTTGCTGGATTTTTAGCTTACTCTTATTATTATTATTATTATTATTATTATTATTATTATTATTACTACTATTAGAGCTTGAGATGTAAGAGGGGATGGGTAGAGGTTGGACATACTGTAAGCTTAGAGTGAGGTCATAGACTTAGTTGGGCCGATCTGGCCTTTACAATCTTGTTTAGAACTCTTTTCAATACTATGGTTTTGTAGAACTATTTGGATTTAAAAAATTTTGTGAAGTGGTTATGTTAACTAAGTTGTTATTTTATTTGAATGTTTAACTTGTGGTTGTTTTGGAAATTGGTGTATGGTTAACTCAAGTCATGGAAAAATTTAATTAAGTTTTAGAAACTGATATCGTGCCTATGTTATTGGATTATTGTTAATTTAGTTATATTTATTTTGTTTGACAAACGGTCGCCTTGCATGCTTATGGGATCCAACCGCTGCAATTGGTGGCCACAAGCCTCTATACATGCTTTTAGATGGTGGGCATGACACAAGTCACACAATAACTAGCTTGGTTAATAAAGATCTCACTAATGACTAGCTCAATAATATTCTAATAACCTCTTCAATTATCTTAGACTAAAATTTGAATTTAATAACATAAATTTGATAAAAAGTAAATGGTTCAAAAGAGAGCAAGCTTTGTTTGCATCACATAGTCTTACCAATTTCATTGATGATAAGATGGGCCAAGGCTAGTCCATTAGTTGGAAAGTAATGAATGCAGCCTTACTTGCTTTTATTCTTCCAATACATGATTAAAAATAAAAAAATTAAGTCATAATAAATTTAATAATTAATTTTTTATGAAAATAAAAGATAGCTTAATTATTGAAAAATTCTTATACTTATGCACTTTCCCAAATTTAGCATGTCATTCCAATTTTTGCAATTGGACATGGGTACTTATAAAGTATTGCAATGCTGGCCTACTGTCAACTGATGCCCAATTTTGCTGTTGATGCGCTCCTATGAAAATGATGTAGAAATTAGTTGGAAAAGACATGGAAAATAAAAGCTTCTGTACATAATCAAAGAGAGAGAAATTAAAGGGAGAGCCAGGATGACTATGAGGCCCTCACCAGCAGGAGCTCGGGGTAAAGCAAGAGCCCAGGGTAAAGCGAGTGGCCAGAGTTGAATGGAATTAGTAGCCAGGTTCGGAGCTCTATGAGTTGTTCGGGAGCAGGGGAAGTGGAGAACGCTCATTCTAGTTTAGGTGCAAGTCCTCAGCCAGGCCTCCACTGGCAGTTCTCCAATGCATTGAGGGTGGAACTTGATGCTCGAGGGCACTGTGAAAGTAGTATCATCATTGGTTGCAGGTGAAACTCCCTAGGGCTGCAACGCATTCTGGTGAAAGACCGAGCATACTCCAACCATTCCCTGATTTCATACTATCCCCCATCTAATAGAGTCTTGGAGAAGGGATTTTTTTTTTTTTTTTGAAACGAGTATTTTATACGTTATGAGGACGGATACACTCAATAAAATCAAAAATAATAGATCACGAAGTGCCCCAGTCAACTCTCTTTTCTTGACCCACAGGGTGCCTCCGGAGTGGCAGACCATATAAGCAGCCATCCAGTCCGCGGTCTCGTTGGCCTCTCTGAATACATGCTTAGTTTGAAAAGCCACTCCATCCTTTAACATCGCCTAAATATCCCAAGCAGAGGATGACCCTCCCACCATTGCTCGGACTCCTTTGGATTTAGTTGATCACAGTGGCCGGATCTATCTTTCAATATAATCAAGCTAGCTTGAAGCACTCGCTCCTTCTCTGACACTTTGAAGAGAATTATTCAAGCCCCCACCTTTTTCCAAACGACAGCCAGAGAGCAATAAAAATTGCAGGCCCTCCTTCCTCCAGCAATCAATAATACAGCATTTAACTCTGCTATTAACTCTTCCCACCATTCATCTCTTTCTAAACCCTCTCGGTCCTGCTTCTTTTGTAAGGGCGAGGGGCACTTTCAGACACTATCGAGTGGGGCAAAAGAAAAGAGAATGTGGAAAAGCTCTTTATAGAAGCAAGGATAGAAAACTCGGAGGTTTTCCTACCAACTAAAGATATACATTTGCAGTGCTATTGGGAGCTCTCTAGTGTTGGGGTGGTCCACGTCTGTCCTGTGAGATAGGGGGTTCACCCTCCGAATGCACTGCAGGTAGCCCAAGCTCTCATGCCTCTTCATCCGAGGTTTGACTGAAATCCGATTAAGCTAGGTTATAGTACCTACTTAGTCACCTTGCTCTCCCAAATCTCTCTAATGCAGGCTCGTTGGCATGACACACTGTGTCACAACTTTTTTTACTTTCTCTGTTTGTGCTTGATCCTATGGAGATGGGACCGCTCCTCATCGTCTATAACTTTGTTTGATGCTTCATCTTTATGGTATGCCACCCTATGCTTGGAACAGTAAAATTGTCAGAAAGATTGTTTCTAGCTTCACCACCTTAATCGAGTCAACCTTAGAATGTTGATTGCTAGAGATCTATTTGTCTTCCAAGTTACAGTCTTTTGTGAAAACCTGAATGAGATCCATTAGTACGACCCTCAGAGATGCCACCTACATAATTCCAATGGTCATCTCACCCATTTTGATATCTACCCAAGGTCAAATTTTGAGGCGAATTGGACTCTTCATGGCCCTCTATTTCAACAGGGCAATGCTATGTGGGGCTCGAGATAACAAGGATATTTCCCCTCAAACTCTTCTTCATCAGATGATACCATTGATGGAGGCTAGGCGGGCATGCACTAAGATCTAGAAGTAACAGTAAATGAGCTCTATAAAAATGGGAAAGTTGAAGGCCAGAGGGGCATGCCATTCCCTCCTTGTATTCTTGTCGACTCTCCCGTAGTAAACTATTTTTGTATCTCAATTTGATGTTTTATGGTCTCTTACTTATGAAAAGGCATCTGTAGATGCGTTTTTAGGAATTTTTTTTTAATGAAGTTATTTACAAAAGCTTATGGTCACAATTTGACGAGGGTCTCTGATTATTTACAAAAGCTTTTATTTTTCATGTCTCTTCCAAAACATTTCAATGTCATTTCTACGAGAGCACATTAATAGAAAAATTGGCTGCACATCAGAGCAACATTGCAACACTTTATAAAGTACCTCTATCCACTTGCAAAAATTATAATGATATGCTAAAATTTAAAAAAAACAACAACATAATTACTGGATTTTTTTCAGCATTTGAGATAATAAAAATTATAAAAAGTTCAAAAGTTAGATATTTTTTAAGGCAAGCTTTTCTAATGCGGTCATACATGGGATTTGATCAAAGATGTAGTTTGACTCCTCGGACTGTATCCTTCTCGAGAGTGACTCGGCCATGGTAGTGGAGTGAATCCGGGGCCGGAAACGTGATGCCAGCTTCAGACTGCTGCTACGCGACATCTGCAGGCTCCTAACTGAGTGTGGTCTCTATAGAGTCATACACGTTTACAAGAAGGCGAAATAGGGAGGCTGACCGGGTGGCTTCATTTGTAGCTCACCATGCTGGTGGCTTCATTTGAGCTGATCAACTGGCTGCTCTCATGCCTGAATTGTCGTTATACCAAATAATAATAATATATATATATAGTTTGGCCCTTCGGCCAACCCATTGCCGTCTGATTTTTCTAAAAACACATCTTCTCAGTTCCCCCCACCAAATACCCGATTAGCCTTTTCTTTTCGTTTTCCCCCTTCCTCTCTTCGACTGCAGCGTAGGAGAAGAAAGAGAGAGAGAGAGGTGGTCTTCTCCGATTTGGGACGCCAAATATGTCTCCCCCTTCCGTCTGATCTCCATCTCAATTCCCTCCCAAAACCACCGATCGGACGGCCGGCGATGGAGGGCAGCATCATGGACTCGCTGGGCGTGGAGATCATCGGCGTGATGTCCCCCGTCTCCATCTGCATGCTCCTCGTTGTCTTCATCGTCTCCTTCCTCTCTCCCCCGCCATCTGCCTCCGTTCCACCGCCCGTCACCGCCGCCACCCTCGTCTACCTCGAGTCCCCCTCCGACTCCCCCGGCCAGAAGCTCGAGGGCGCCCTCCTCAACGCCGCCGTCTTCGTCGCCCTCGTCGCTGCCGTCACCTTCCTCCTCGTCGTCCTCTACTACTACAACTTCACCGGCTTCCTCAAGAACTACATGCGCTTCTCCGCCTTCTTCGTCCTCGCCTCCATGGGTGGCCCTATCCTCCTCTCCCTCCTCCGCCGCTTCGCCCTCCCTCTCGACGCCCCCACCTGCCTCCTCCTCCTCTTCAACCTCGCCGCCGTCGGCGTCCTCTCCGTCTTCTCCCCCGCCGTCCCCATCCTCCTCCGCCAGGCCTACACCGTCTCCCTCGGCGTCATCGTCGCCGCCTGGCTCACCAAGCTCCCCGAGTGGACCACCTGGTCCCTCCTCATCGCTCTCGCCCTCTACGACGCCGTCGCCGTTCTCTCCCCTCGCGGCCCCCTCCGCATCCTCGTCGACCTTGCCTCCTCCCGCGACGACGACCTCCCCGCGCTCGTTTACGAGGCCCGCCCTGCCGTCGTCCCGTCCTCCTCCTCCTCCTCTCACCCTGCCGCCGCCGCCGCCGCCGCCGCCGCTGCCTCCTTCGGCTCTGTCGAGCTCCAGCCCGTCGATCCCCCTCCTGCAGATCACCGCCCGGTTCTCAGCGCCCGGGAGTCCAATTCAGATCATGCCGTCATTGAAATTGAGAATCTTGATGAGGAGAGGTCCCCTTTGGTGCCATCCACCGGATCATCTACAGGTGGCGATGAGCCGCAGCAGCGGCCGGCGAGTGCTGCCAGGACTGGGAGGAGGACTCGTTCTTCTTCCCCTTCATCTCCGTCTTCTTCTTCCTCGGGTATTGAGATGTTTGAGACGACGCGGGGCATCAGGCTCGGCCTCGGGGACTTTGTCTTCTACAGTGTTCTTGTGGGCAGGGCGGCGATGTATGATCTGATGACTGTGTATGCTTGCTATCTGGCGATCATTTCGGGGCTTGGATGCACCCTCATCTTGCTGTCGGTTTGCCGGCACGCTCTGCCGGCGCTGCCGATCTCGATCATGCTTGGTGTGGGATTCTATTTCTTGACTCGGCTGCTGATGGAGCCGTTTGTGGTCGGGTCGTCGACTAGCTTGGTGATGTTCTGACCGACTTTCTTTTAACTGTTGTTTTTCTTCTGATGGTATACAAAAAGTGAAAGATGAATGCCATCGTTTTGTGCAACTGATGTTTCATATAATCACAGCTTCTTCTTTTCTCATGCTCTGTAGCTGCTAATTTCTTTTGTGTGATACCATTTATATATCATAAATGAGCTGCATATGTGCCAAAATTTTCTTCACAGCAGAGAAGTTTGGATGACAAAAGACTATGGTAGTGCCGGGGCTTGTATTGCTCAAGAAGAAGGGATTTTATGGTGCCTGGTTTTCTAAAACAACATTCTTTATATATTGCTCTGGCTTATGAGGGTATTGGTTGGTCCCAAAGCTTGAATTGCTATACCTTCAACTTATTAACCAGAATATGACTAGCTTGCTATCCTTGTAGCAGGGATTCTCTGAAATAAAACATGACATGATGATCAAAACAATAAATTGGTGACATGTAAGCAAATACCAAATGAAATTACATATAAACTGTACAAATAGCCTGATTATGCATGTTGCATGACATCACTTCTTAGGATATAAATTTGTCATATGGGGTTAACGCATTTCCTCATATGGTGATTATAACATTGTTGGTGAGTCATGCCCTTCTTGGCCGCATGGGGGTTCCTTTGATTTGACATTGTGGTGATTTGCAATACTCACAAGCTGAAGAAAAGTGTTATCAAGAATCCACTTTTCACCAAAGAAAGTCACTTTGCTAAAGTTTGTCCTTTGTTGTCTAATATTACCATTATCTGTCTCTTTTATTATTCTAAAAGAGTGCAAGTGTGTTCAAGGTATGGTTTGCAGAAACCTCGTCTGGATATCTCGCTTTGAAGCTGGCAGTTCAGTCATAACTTCAGCATGACTTGAATTACATAAAACATGATATCAAATAATAGGTTCCACACTTTGTTGTTGCATCAAATTACCTTATAGCATTAACATGACGAGACATAATACAAAAGGCACGTAAATCTGGTTTTAGAACTTGTTTTGGCTTTCTAATGCTATTTTCACAATTGTATTGTTGTCCAAAAAATCTTGATGATTGTTTACGTCTTTTGGGGTCATACATCTTGGCTTTTTGTGTGCTGCTGCCCGTGCTCCTTATCTTGATAATATTGTGTATAGGGTTCTATATATCTTGGCTCATTTGCTGATAAAGCATTGACCAACTTGGTGATGACCTGAATTTTTTACTGTTGTGAATATGTGATGGTATGGAAGTGAAAGGTAAATGCAGTTGCAGTTGTTTTGTGATACTGTTATTGCATAGCATGACATGGTTCTCTTCTCTCATGCTTTTGTTTTTTGATTCGTTTTCTTTTTGTTGGTTATATGTATCCTTATTTAATAAGAGGTGCTAAAAAAACTCTAAATGAGAATAGTCCAATATATAATAAACCAGTAAGGCTAGCTTATCATTGATTGCGGAGAAGGTAATGAGTGGTGTTTTATTTTATTTTTATTTTTATTATTTTTATTTCCATACACATTAGTTTCAGATTTGGTTAACTGCTTTGTCTTGTGATGGCATTTTTTAGGTGTCAAGAGTTCAATTAGTAGGCCTTTTAACTTTTAAAACAATATACAACTAAATCAATATTTTTATAGTAGGAAATTTCTGAATTAATCACATGCTAGAGGAACTAATGCACAGGAAGTCCATGGCATTTGAAGTCTAGCACTTGCCTGAAGGTTTTTAGCATTCAAAACACATGAACATCAAGATTATAAACAGTAAACTGACCCCACTAATGTGGAATGGAGGTAACCATATAATTAATTCTAGGTTCTGGAAGTTGCAATTTCACGAGGAATTATGTTTTATGTGCATCACTTTTTCTTTTCTGATGTCTTTGGATGTGCGATATATGCATTTAATTGGTAATGATATTCTCATGCTTAAGAGGTAACATTTTTGGGAAGCAATGCATTCAGAGAAAATACAATATTATTTGATCATAATCATGACTGTGCATGCCAAGGAAGATCTGTTCTCGTTTATGCGTATACAGAACAAAAATATAATGTTTGAAGAACAAACTTTCATAATTTTCCTTTATGTCACATGTATTAATGAAGACAAAATAGCTGTGTTGAAAATCTGGAGAGAAGGTCCATAACAGCATGTTTACATCCAACTAAGATGGGAGAAGGTCCTGTATTGGAGAGTGGCTCAGTTTTGTGTGGAAAAAGTGTGCAAACACCAATAATTCTTTGTCATGCTTATTCCATTCTTTGAGTTCTGTCATAGTATACCTTTTGCTTTTAATCTGAAAACAACAAAATATGTGAACATATTAGACTGTTCCCCTTTTTAGGAGATTGGTGCAGTTTATATGTCCATTGGTGCCCATCACTGTTAACATGAAGCTGGAACGAATGTTTGCTAAGTCTTGGTGCATGCATATCCTATCCCCCATCTTTGAACTTCAGTTCTGAAGTGTTCTAAAGTTTGTTTATTTCTGCACTTCATTGCTAGAAAATCATCAGAACTTAGTGACCCAAGATGACCTGAGACCAGTAAACATGTGGAGGTTCACCAGATTCCGGCGAAACTTTGGGATTAGAGTTGTGGAATCAGGATGATTGTAAGAGTTTGTTGGATCTTCTTAATAGCCCATAGAAAGTAATATGCTCATTGGCTTCATCCATGATAGGGACCAAATTTCAATTTCTGGGCAACTACATCTTCACCAACAGACCTCATCATGGGGTAAATCTAACTTGCTTTGGTTCTCTCCCCACACCCTCCCATAAAGCCCTTTGCCTTATGACTTTGAATTGATCAAGAGCTTAGCCTTCTTCTAGATGTAATTTGTAGTTGCAATGTTCTTTGCTCTGTCCTGCCATAATTGTCAGATTTGGGATTTGCCCCTTAGTTTGTGTTTTAAATTTCAGAAAAATCGCTTTTGTTTTTGTTTGCATTCTGTTAATCATATATTTTGTTACAGTTTCTCATCATCTTCTTGCTCTGGAGCAGTTAGTGCTTTGTGCTATGTGCTTAAATGGCTTGAGCTTGAGCCAGCTCCAATTGTTTTGGCCTTGTCACATTGCCTGCACTATCTTTTTCGGTACCATATGCTTTTCTTTTCCTTTCTCTCTTTCATTCAACCTTAGGTGTCTCTGGGTTGGGGGGGGGGGGGGGTTATTTTGAATTGAAATATATAAATAATTTCTAAGAACTTTTCTAACATAATTTTCACTACTTGCTCAGTTTTAAATGCTTTCCTCCACTATTCATCATATGATACTGTTTTAAACCATCTTTTTTATGAGAGTCTACAGGATTTGTTCTGTTGTGTGCTGAAGAGCAGACGAGATGGTTAATGATTTTAGCTACGAGCATAATAGGATCATGAGATCTTGGCTTTGGTCCCAATGATGATTTTGTTCATAGAGATCTTGTTGGCCAAGGTGACTGCTCGTCCCATGATTAACTTTGTATGGTGATTGTCTTCTACCAAACATTCAATATATGAGGATATTGATGGTTGGCTGGTACGGTATGTAGCCTGTACTGTTGGGTACAATGGGATTTTGGGCTGATATGCTCGAGTCTTGAATCCTTGTCTTCTATAGATTTTTCTAATATGTCTAAATACAACATCCTTGGCGCCTTAAGAAAAGTTTTAAATCCTGTGGGATAGGGATGTCTCGGTTTTCCCACCGAATGGGATGCCCTATGTCTCACCCCGTCCCTATGGCTATCTTGATTGAGCATCCCACTATTTGCTTGGGATGCCCTTTTTTATATATATATATTTTTATCTTTTAAAATTTATCTTGAACTTTTACTGTTCTATTTATTTTTTAAACATATTTGAACTTCAAAGGTAATGCATTTATGATAAACTAGCTCTATGTAAAACTAACACTACAATATATTATAGCCTTCCAAGTTATTGAGATCCTTCCTTGATTGCCAAGCAACAATATCTTATAATTGATATTGCACTAGTCCTTAGTAAAGCAAAAATGATGTAATTTGATAAAAAAAGTTACAATGTTTATTACATTAATCTTGGTCACCTGTAAATGAATATTACACAAAATGGATTCATCGGTTTAAGATAAACATATCAAACTTACTACTATTCCCATGTGAAATGTCTATGGCATTTGTAAACAAGGTCCGCCGTACCGATACCGGTCGGCGTACTGGTGGCGGCCCGTACCGGTCCCGTACCGGCCCCGTACCGGCTCCGTACCGGTCCCGTACCGGCTCCGTACCGGTCCGAACCGGCCCCGTACCGGCTCCATACCGGTCCAAACCGGCCCCGTACCGGCCCCATACCACTATTAGGACTCTATCTCTTAGTCATCGTTTATTAGGATAGGACGAATCCACTATTGGACCATCAACTGATCACATTGAGATTTGTGCCAATGGATGAATGATGAAGTTTGAGGTTTTTGAGATTTGTGCGGTTGGTGATCTAACGGCGGCGCTTTCATGCAAAGAAACTCGGCTCCACATCTACTCCTTATTGACCACATGCGTACTCATCAGGAAGGGAAAAAAGGGGCACGTGACCACTGAACCCTATGACACATGCTCATCAGGGAAAAATGAAAAAAGAAGAAGAAGAAAAGCAGGAGCCTCATGAACGGAGTTGTTCTTCCTCCCTCCTGGCGACGACAGGTAGTGAAGTCGATGCATCATCAAGAAAAAAGGAAATAGAGGTGAGGCTGAATCGAGCTTTTCTCCCTCCTCTTTCTTGGTGACAAACCGAAGTATCATCGAGAAAAAAGGTGGGGTTGAGGGTTGAACGGACCAAGACAACCGTATTGGTGTGTGACCCAGCTGGGATGAAGGCGGGACGGCCGGGATGAGGGTTAGATTGATTTCAGGGTCTCACACTTGTCCTACATGCTATAATCTCACAGGAACAGAATAGGACGGCTGGGATGGCCCCTGCCCTGCTGGGACTTGAATCCTTGGCCTTACGACTTTTTGTATCATTGTTATTTGGTCATATGTGGTCTCAAGCATGTCTCTTGTGCATGACAAGAAGTTTATTTGGCTAGTACAGGTTGTTGGCTATGCTTGGTGTATATACATGGAACCTGCATGTATGTTCGTGGTTTGTATTCTTGTTATCAAGAAATGGTGTCTTGCGACATTTTGACCCAATCCAGGTTCTCTTAATGATAATTTGACCTAAAGGCATATAAATTTTCAGTGCACCGATAATGTAAAACTTTGGTTGATAGGGGAAGCTTCTTCTTACATTTACCGATTAGCATATATATAGAAATTTTCATCGTTCTTTTGTTGTGCATATGTCTAGTTTGTTTATTATCACCTCATCCACAGCTTTTCCTTGTGCGTATGGTACCATGATGCTACCATCTTTGTGCCCACCTTGCTACTAATTTAATATGATATTGATTGGGAGGGTGATTTGACCGATCATTGCTCCTGAATTACTTGCATCCCTCTTACATGAAGGCCAAGGAGCAAGAAAGTCATCTCATGCTGAATTGATGAAACAAAGTACATGCCATGAACTAGGCATCTTTTGAGAATTTTGGTTTCATTGCCTGTTTTTACTGACATGACATAAACTATTGCTGCACCTGCCCCTTGCATTATAGTAACCAACTTGTTATTCAAACCACAAGCAATATGTTTTTCCATGAGCAGGCAATGCACATCAAGATTGAATACCACTTGATTGTCATTGTCTCATAAATCTTTACTTATATTGTACTCTTTGGCTTGCTAGTTTTTTCATAAAGCCTTATAGTATCTAGTACTTTTCTGTCTTGTCCGACTGTTTCTGTGATCTATTATGTTGTGTTTTATACAGGCAATTATTTGCATTCCAGTGTTGCGGTAACTTTACTACTGCTATGTTTTGCAACTCTGTCATCTCATGCAAATACATTGGGTGTGGATTGATGTACTACATATTTCTTCTCCAACTCTATTCACAAAGTAACAAATGATAAGATTGAAGACCTCAGAAAATTTTGAGCATCTAGCTGTTAATGTGAACAGAAAAAGAAGAGTTCATTAATGTGACCCAACATATATGATATGGTTATCTAGTTATGGCCATCATGAAGGGTAAATTGAAGCTCCCCAAACCAAGTTCTTTTTACAGGTCACTAGATTCTATTTACTTGACTAACTGCATAAGGGGGTGAGTCTTATTGGATCAAAAGACTCTTGTTGTTTGCTTGATGATGAGTTCCCAGCATGCACTCGCATGTGTTGGACTTTTTCTTCATCCCACACCCTTGAACCTTCTTTGTAAAACAATTATGAAGTCTGGCTTCAAGTGTGTTTATGGGCATATAATTGATGGTGTTTACCTCAATTACATGGTCATAGTTTCATAACAGTTATCAGCAACCATTAATTGTGTCAAGATACCAACGATCAGTGGAAAAATGTAACAATTTGGGCATCTTGAGAAGTAATAATGAGCAATCAGCAATGTGACTGCCATGCAACTTCTAGTACCAATATATGTGGCAGCATGACTGGTTGATGAATCTGCATAAGATGCAAGATTCTATGAAGGGAGACAAGTCTGTTTAATTAATCTATTTATCAAACATCTTTTGTTTTTATAAAAGGCAGGAAATAAAGGAAGAGATAGTTCGTTCTGCGCTCTCCTTTTTCTTAGTTTCCTGGTAGAAAAGCTCTCTTATTTCAGACGGTTTGGACAAAGAGGGACAGGAGGGGTTGTGTAGATCAAGAATGATCAAGAATTTTAAGTTTTGTTGCTTTTATATAATTTCATATTGCTCTGTGCTAGAGGGACATCTTGCAATTTTTCACCTTTTTATCTTTTCCATCCATGTCTGTATAAATTGCTTTGAGTTTCAGATATCACAAGTGCCTCTGAACAGAATAACATTCTCAAGCATGAAACTCATTGTTAAGCAGCAGTTTCCTTCCTCTTACCATCTAATCAAGAGCCACATGCCAGGAGGCTCATGGAGCTTTGGGGCTTGGGTGTGGTATGTAGGGATGTCCATGACCCTGTGCCCAGGTTAGGTCAGCTTGCCTTTGTATTCCACCTTCAAAGCTTAATTATCAATAAAAAAATTAAGGCTACAAATATCCAACGGCATTTTGTATGGAATTACAAATTCCTTCTTGCATGTCGAATTATTGTAATGTCAACCTTGCTTTTTTTTAGATTGTTGCAATATGATTCGCCCTTCCAATTTGGATCAAGGCTTGCCAGAGGCACCTTCATGGCAGCTAGTGTGGAGTTTTTTTTAAGGAAAAAAGAATCCAATGTGGAGTCTGGCAAAAAAAAATAAAAAAATGTTAGGCTCACTGGTCGAGGTGGGTGCTGTGGGCGATGTGGAGCTGACAGCTGCTAACGACATGAGCTGAGCTCACTTGAGGGAATGTTAAACAAAAAATTTTTGATTTCAGTTGATGCTGCAAATTATGAAAAGAACTGACCTAGCTGCCAGATCCCTACAAAGGAAAAAATAGTTGCCTCGAAAACACTTGGATTGTTAATTGTGGGCCCTTTTGGTATTTCTTTGGTTGTCTATTTTTGTTTTCAAATCCATAAAACAACATCAATCTCATACAGATGTTATCTTCAACATTGATCTCTATATGGTATTTTACTACTTTGTGAAGAAACAAAAACATAAAAACAACAACAATACCAAATAGGCAGTAAAAAAATCAAATCCATTGCAAAAGGATAAGAGTTTGGATAGAATATGTTGCTGAAATCAATTAAACTGTCATAAATTGTATATAACTGGCTTGACAAGAATTCTTAACAAATGTTGTACGAAATGGAAGAAAAAATGAATTGATATTCTTAGTTGAGATCAGGCATGCTTCACAAACTTTTTGGCCCCTTATGCAATCCATCCACACAAATGAGGGACCTCAGATGGCTAGATCACTCACTTCCAAGTCATCTTCATCACCGAAGGAGAAGACAGAAGCACCAGCAGCAATTGCCTCGATTACACTTGCACTAGTTGAATCCAAACTGTGGGCTTCCAACATCGAGCAACTCTTACTACTGTTTTCATCATTTGTCACTCTAGCATCAGGGGTTTGAGTAACCCCTTCATTTTTCAATGAAACTTGTTCGATGCCCTGTGCTATTTCTGTTGTTTCTTTAAGTGAAGCCTTGCTTTCAGATCCTCCAAAAATAGAAGGTCCTCTGCCATTACTGACTGCTTGGGCATACCTGCTGGATGAAGACCCAGTGTCTTCTGCATCACTGTCTGAGAAGATACCATCCTTGTCATGACTCCCTAAGTCCTTATTTGCTTCAGGAGATGGTTTGCTGCTTTCACTTGTGGCACTCTCGGTTACCGAGCTCCCACCAGCCCTACTGACGTCCGTGCTCCCAGGCTTTTGAAGTGGAGAACCATCATAATCTACCATCACAATATCGACTTGGAATCCTGGTGAAGGTAGGTTCCTCTGGAAGGTAAATTTGATTTTATATAATTATTACAGGAAGAAATGTAAAAGCTGAAAAGGAAGAGTTTGAAATGCCAATGATATATGGAAAATAATTAGAAGCTTTAGATGTAACTTGATTGATGGACATATATTAGAAGCTTCAGTCGGGTAGGGATGCCTGAAGACTGGAAGGCCACTTTCGTCACGCTGATACCGAAGCATCAGGATGCGGCGGAGCTGAGCCATTTTAGGCCCATTAGCTTGTGTACAACAACTTTATATAAAGTTGTGGCAAAAGTACTGGTGGGGCGGATGAAGCTCTTGCTTTTCGGTATTATCTGCCAGGAGCTAGGAGCCTTTGTGGGAGGTAGGAGTATCTCCGACAATGTCATGTTGGCTCAAGAAATGATGTCGGCTCTTCAGCGGGCACTGAAGTGGCGAAATCTGATGACTATTAAGCTGGATATGGAACGAGTTTATGACAGAATCAGGTAGAGCTTTCCTAGGCGAGCCTTGGAGAGTTTTGGTTTTTACCGGATTTGGATTGATTGGGTATTGGGGTGTGTTTGGGGACCGAGCTTTTCTATTCTGGTCAATGGCACACTATCTCCCTTTTTGAAGTCCACCATGGGGCTTCGATAGGGATGTCCTTTATCTCTGTATTTGTTTATCATTTGCTCTGACGTCTTGTCTCGGGCACTACGGGCTGCGTGCGCGGACCAGGAGCTGGAGGTTTACATCCCAGCTCCAGGGGCCAGCCGATATCTCACTACTCTTTGTTGATGACTGTCTTTTTTTGACAAGGGCGTGGGTAGCAGATGCACAGGCCCTCAGAAGGGTGTTGGTCGACTAATGCGCTGCGTTTGGGTAGAGAGTGAATGTCTAGAAGTCCACCATTTCCTTCAACCCTAGCACGACGCTTGGGGTTAGACGGAGGATCCGGAGGATTTTGGGGATACCAGAGCAGGATGGGACCTGGAGCTACTTGGGCATATCGATCATAGGTAGGAGGCTGCGGGCATCTGAGTGCACTGGGTTGGTGCAACGGATCCAAAGTAGGTTGGAGGGATGACAGGCAGTGTCTCTATCTATGATTGGTAGACTGACGCTGATCAGTTCTGTACTAGGCTCCATTCCCATCTATCACATGGCAAAAGCGGTGGTGCCGAGACAGTGCTGATGAGGATTGAGCGGCTAATGTGGGGCTTCCTATGGGGCTTGTATGGAGCAGGTCATGGGGTGCACCTAGTGGCATGGGAGAGCGTTTGCCTTCCATACCGCAAGGGTGGCCTTGGGATACTATCTCTCTTGGTGAGGCAGGAGGCGCTCATTGCCCGGCATGCAGTCTGGTTCATTTTGGAGCCGCAGGGGTTCTGGAGCCGGACCATGGTAGCTCGCTATGGGTGGGTGGGCCTTGAGGTGCCGGCCTGGAAAGAGCGAAGATGTTACTTCTTGTGGCCTGAGATAGCAAGGTACCTGCCTACTGTATTGGCACACAGTAGATGGTTGATAAGCGATGGGCGGAGCATCGATATGGCTGGCGACCCGTGTGTAGATGCCCTCTCCTTGCGGTATTGGCCAACTACGGTGAGCGTCGAGGTAGCGGAGGGCCTGCGTGTATGTGATCTCCTTGTCTCCGAGTCGGCTGCGTGGGACGAGGCTAGGCTACTTTAGCATTTCGGGGAGCATCTTGAGGAGAGGGTCCAATCTCTCCTGGTACTAGGGTGTGCAGGTCCAGATATTCGGTTTGGAGTACCTCGAATACTACTATCGTCAGGGTGGGTGTTAAGTGTACATCTGTGCACATTTTAGCACTCTTTTGGACCTAATTCTCTAAAGTTCTCCTGCATATAACTCTTAAAAAGATGTATTTCTTTATTTTGGTTTTCTTATTGTAATTGAAGGTCCTTCCGGGCCAAGCCCACCTAAAACCTGGGTCACTTCCTATCTTTCCACTGCATCATCACGATTCATCCCTATTGTTATGGACAGAAGTTCATCTCAACCAACTGCGATCAGGCACATTTTCAACTATAGATCCATTCTCTTTGCACCACTCTTACTTCATCACAAAAGAGAAGATCTTTTTAGCACCCAATCCATGAACAATGTGTTAGATGTATGCCCTAGAAGCCAATCTGGCTGACACATTGTTAATTCTAGGGACATAATTTTGTACTTGACTATTTATTATTGAATAAATAAAAGGCATCTTTTCATTCATATTATTTATGTGTCTATGAATCGTCCAAGAAATTAATAAGATGATGATACATATTCTCAAGAGTTGAGAATTTGAGCCATGTATCATTGGTGATTAATTTCTAAATGCTCCTGATCAATGAATCATCACGAGGACGGTGGTCGATCCGATCAGTGCACAGATCACTTTCCTTCTGGATGGACGAGACTTGAGTCCACAGTGTAGGACACTGAAGTGATAGTGCAGGTGCTTGTTAGAGAACAAGGGTACTGAGTGTGACCAAGACAAGAAGTCACTTGGATGTCTATCCACTCGTCAGTGACTTGCTTGATGTTGCAGTAGTGTGACTGGTCCTTTGACCTGCGGTGCTTCGGCTACTCACAGTGAGGTTATTGTAGTTTGACTGCACACATACATGGTCTCTAGCCATATGGGTCTATGCAGTGTAGATTGGCTGCAGCAGGTTCACTGTAGGAGTAGGGTATGCACCTATAAGGAATCTATCGACCTTGATAGAGGAGGAGTGATCCTATGTGATTTGTTAGACTGAGTTCTAAGACCTTGGCCAGGGCAGTAATATAAAGTGGAGAAAGAGTTTTCCACTATTGAACTCGAGTCGAATAAATTTTGACATATGACAGACGATGGGGTTTGACGAGTTGTCCATGACCTCCGTCCTGTAGGGATCCACGATAGTAGGACTGTATCACATGGTAACTGCACCTAGAGGTTCATCTTTCTATTCTACTGGGTAGCCACTACATGCTGCTAGGTGTCACTGGTGGATGGTGGGACTCACAAGGATTATCTCGATGATCGATAAACCCTAATGAGTTGAGTTGGAATCGTTCCAACCCATTGAAAGGAGTTTTCAATGATATAGTGATAGAGATCACAATATATCTCACTACTAGTCAGAGTAGAACCTATGGGGTCACACACTAGAAGTATTGACCGATCCGATGGTTGAAAAGTGATTATGAATCACAAGTAATCAATTCGATTGATATTCAGTTGAAGAAGGAACAAAGGAAATTAATTAATTGGACTTGAAACAAGAGTCCTACTTCGAGTATGATTCCTAGAGTCCTAATTGGATTAGGACTGGAAATCCTAGTTGGAGTAGGACTAGGATTCCTACTTAGAATAGGATTCCTGCAATCCTAATGAGATTAGGAGTTTTGAATCAAAATTGGATTCCTACTTGGAGTAGGATTCCTAGAGTCCTAATCGGATTAGGACTTCGGATTCAAATAGAGTCCTAATTGGATTAGGACTAAAATTATATATGTCCTAATTTGGATTAGGGTTTCTTAAGTCACAATTAATTATTAGTCTAATGAATCAATAAGACTCCTAATTGGATTAGGATTGAAGAGTTCAATTGAGTCAAAATTGATTTAAGTTCTAATTGGATTAGGACTTACCTAGATTGGATCCAAATTGGTTCACCCTTGGGCTAAGTCTAATTGGATTAGGGCTTGACCACATTAGGGCATTCCAATCCCTACCTAATATGGATTAGGGTTTACCATGAGGAAGGGGATAAGCCCCTCCCCTTTCCACGTGGAGAAGGGAGAAGAGACGGCGCCCCCTCTTAGGAAAGACATCAAGAACTCCTAAATGTTTGGAGCTCCACATGTCTATAAAAAGGGACTTGTGGGCGGCACCTAGGGCATAGAAGAAGTCCTCTTCCTCCTTGCCGTACGCCTCCCTCTCCTCTCCTCTTGGTTCAGCCGCAAGCAAGGAAGATAAAAGCCAAAGGTGTTGGCGGCATCCTCTTCCTCCCTTCTTCCTTCCAACGCAGGGAAAAGAAAGAAGGCTGCGTAGGGATTCTTCTTCTTCCTCTTCTTCATCCTTCTTCTTCCTCCTCTCAAGCACAATCAAGGGTTGATTGAAAGAGAGGAAATCAGCCATCAAAAGAAGTCTTGCAAGGGAGCTAGCACCCCGGGAAGACAAGAGAGCTTTGATTGGATCACTACTTCGTGTGGATACCCGTAGAGGCCGGACACTTGAACGGCTTCAAGCAAACCTTCATCCTAGACCATAAATTTCAGTTTGCGGTGATCATCTACCCGCACAAGGTGAAGATCTGATCTTCCTAAAGGTTTAAAAAATTTTAATTCTTATCTAACTACGAACGATTCATGAAACAACGTTCATGCGATGAACGTCGATCCCGCTTATGCCGATTCCGCTGCCATCTGAATTTTTTTGAAATATCAGCGGCATGGGCGGGTTCCCAACAGTGGTATCAGAGCCTAGGCTTCGTAGATTAAGGTAAGAATTAATTATCTAAAGGCTTATTAGATCTGAAAATTGAATGATCATGCATGCTGAAAATTTCTGCATGCAGATTTTTCAGGGGTGCTGATTTTTGCATGCTGATTTTTATGTGATAAAATGATGATTCTAATTGCGTTGTTAATGAGATTCAAAGTTTAGAATCATGATTAGCATGATCAGCAACCTATGTCATGATATAATCAGTTAGTTTTCAGATCTGAAAATTATAATTGTTGCATATGGTGATGATCATAGGATTCAAACCCTTTTGGTATCAAATGTAATGACCTGCGATGTGATCTGCAATGTCATGTAATTTTTCAGATGCTTGCATGCATCTTATTTGATGTTTTGAGAGGCCTGCGTGCCTCCTAAAAGGAGATGTAATTTATTTTTATTTTTATTTTACAATCTGGTTGTATTTGTGTGATGTGATGTACGTCAACGATCAAGTTGAAGACTAGGCATGAGATGAATAGGTGATCTAAGCGGTTGATGGCGATTGGATCAAAAGTTGATCAAGGATCGGATCAAGGAGGCTTGGAACCAATTCAAGAGTTGAAGACCAGTTGATCGATTGACGTGCATGTGCTTGTAATATGACCTAACTAGAATCCATGATCATCACCTATTTAAAGTTTAGCTTTAATTATTGCTGCGATTATAACTGCCTGCAATGTGCCGTTTGCATGTGATGTGAATGTGAGTCGGGTAGATAGGTTTACATGTGATGTAGCAAACCCAATTGAGACCTAAATCAAAACCTCCTCAATCAAGTCGAGAGTGAACCGACATGAGCAAGTCATATTAGATTAATTGATCTAATTGGTATCTAGGAAAGCATGAAAGGTGGTTACTTAATTAGGACCTTACTCTCCGAGTAAGGGGAGCCTCCCACCTGCTTACCTGGCCAATTGTTCGATTACCTCTTATGAAGAGCTCAAGTTGCAAACACTAAGACCTGATTAACCAATATTAAGTCAATAGGTCTTCCACTGTAGTAGAGCTGCTAAGGCTTTTCTGATGTTGATTTGTCTCGGCTGGACACAGTGGTCAAGTTGCATCGGGGGGCTGGACCTCTCTATAGACATGAGATGTTGTAGGGTAAAGGTGGGGTTGGGCACCAATAACTGTTAGGTGAGGACCCAATGACGACTTTATTCCTACGGTTATACGGTGGGTCTGACTTAACTAAGAAATGGGACCAATAACTGTTAGGTGAGGTTTTCATGGCTTAGAGACCAAGTTACACTGCAACATGCTTGAGAAGCATTGTACAAGAGTTGTACATTCATCAATCTATGTGTCACCAATAACTGTTAGGTGAGGTGGCATGTAAATTGGTGGGACCGCAGTACCTACTAGAAACCCTAGTCGTGTGGGATTTTCGTTTCCCTACCAGGGGAGTGTGAGGGATTCGAGAAAATAGTGAGAGTTACATTTGTTCTAAAAGACCTTAGAACAGATTAGGATCAAGTACAAAAGTCTAACTAGAATCTTTACTCTCTGCAGATACAATGTCAGCTTCAAACCCTTTGACCCGTATTCTTGAGACCAACCAACTGACCGGAATCAATTACAAAGATTGGCTTAGAAACCTCAAAATTGTTTTGGACTGTGAGAAAATAGGCTACATACTCGATTCAGATATCCCCATACTACCAACACGTCCTACTGATGTTCAGCGTGAGATGCATAAAAAGTGGTTGGATGATGATATTAGAGTAAAATGCTATATGATGGCATCCATGTCAAATGAACTCCAATGCCAGCATGAAAATATGAAGACTGCTAGGGACATACTGGCACACCTGCAAGAGTTGTATGGTGAGCAGAGTCGCACAGCTCGTTTTGAAGTGTCCAAGAGGCTTTTCAAAACAAAGATGCGCGAGGGGCAGTCTGTCCATGATCACGGTCTGACTATGATCAAGGATCTGGAGGAGCTTGAGAAGCTCGGTATGGACATGCACAAGGAATTACAAGTGGAATTGATCCTACAGTCACTTCCTGATTCATTTGGTCAGTTTATAGTAAACTACCACATGAATAAGATTGAATGCACTAAGACTGAACTAATAAACATGTTGGTAACTGCTGAGGGAGCCTTGAAAGGTTCAAGGGGCAATGTCCTTGCTGCTGAGTTGACTTCTGGTTCCAAGAGAAAGTCTACTTGGAAGAAAAAGAAGCCTGCTAAGAAGCAAAAAAGGACAAGAAGCCAAAGAAGGAAGTTCAAAAGAAAAGGGCTAAGACAAAGAAAAATGTTTCCACTGCAATGTCGACGGCCACTGGAAGAGAAACTGTCCTTTATACCTCGAGAGCCTGAAGAACAAGAAAGGTGACATACCTTCAGAAGGTATAGACTTGCTCATTATTGAAACTAATCTAACGGTTTCTTCTACTTCTAGTTGGGTTATAGATTCTGGTTCTAGTGCTCATTTGTGCACTACTATGCAGGGTCTAAAGGAAAGTAGAAGGCTGGCGGAAGGTGCGGTAACCCTTCGGGTTGGCAACGGGGCAAAAATTGCTGCTGTGGCTGTGGGCACCTACCATCTGCGACTACCGTCTGGATTTAGTTTATTACTTAGATACTGCTATTATGTACCTGCTGCTAGCAGAAATTTGATTTCTGTTTCATGTCTAGCACAGGAAGGTCATGTTTTTACACTTGACAAAGACTGCTGTTCTATTTATTTCAGAAATAAAATAGTTGCACGTGGTTTCATGATCGACAGTCTCTATCATTTACATATGGATGTATCTGTGAATGTTACCGAGCAAGAAGTGAGTGCCAAAGGATCCAAAAGATCTAGAGATGAGATAAACCAAAAATATTTGTGGCACCTCAGACTTGGCCATATTGGAGAGGATAGGATGAACAAAATGGATAAAGATGGGCTTCTCGGCTCATTGACTTCTGAGTCATATCCAGTTTGCGAGTCCTGTCTTCAAGAAAAAACGGCTAGACTGCCCTTTGTAGGACATGGAGAGAGGACCACTGAAATACTTACCCTAGTACATACAGATGTATGTGGCCCATTCGATGTGCTAGCCAGGGGACGTTATTCTTACTTCATTACCTTTACCGATGATGATTCACGGTATGGGTATGTGTATCTTATGAGACACAAGTCTGAATCTTTTGAAAAGTTCAAAGAGTTCAAGAATGAAGTAGAAAAACAAACTGAAAAACCTCTTAAGGCTCTTCGATCAGATCGAGGAGGAGAATACCTTAGTGGAGAATTCCGGGACTATCTTAAAAAAAACGGCATAGTCTCACAGTGGACACCTCCGGGTACACCTCAACTCAACGGAGTGTCAGAGAGGAGGAATCGGACCCTATTGGATATGGTCAGGTCCATGATGAGCTTCACTGATTTACCTATGTTTCTTTGGGGAGATGCCTTACTTACCGCAGTATATCTATTGAATAGAGTTCCCTCTAAATCCGTTCCTACCACACCGTATGAGATATGGCATGGTAAGAAACCAAGTCTTGGTCATCTCAAGATTTGGGATGTCCGGCTCACGTCAAGAGACTACAGGCAGACAAGTTAGAGACTAGGACCATAAGTGCTCGTTTTATAGGATATCCTAAAGAGTCATTAGGATACAATTTTTACATCTCAGAGGATCACAATGTGTTTGTGAGCCGTCATGCCATCTTCTTAGAAAATCAGTTTATCCTTGATAGAGGCAGTGGGAGGAAAATTGAGCTTGAAGAGAAAGTCTCTGAAAAGCAACGAGTCATGGATCCTATTGAACCCATTCATACAGAGCCAGTACACGATGTCCCTCGACCACCTCGTAGATCTAGTAGGGTCTCCCATCCTCCCGATAGATACTTAGGTATAATAGAAGAGGATACCGAGAAAATGTTCCTAGTGGGAGATAGGGATCACATACAGGATCCCAAAACCTACAACGAGGCGATATCTGATAACGATTCCGAGAAATGGTTGGAAGCTATGAAGTCAGAGTTAGACTCCATGCATTCCAACCAAGTCTGGACCTTAGTAGACCCACCAGAAGGTATTGTACCTATTGGATGCAAATGGATCTACAAAAGGAAGATAGGTTCGGATGGAGAGGTAGAGACCTATAAGGCAAGGCTTGTGGCGAAAGGGTATAGTCAGCGCGAAGGCATTGACTATCAGGAGACCTTTTCACCTGTAGCCATGCTAAAATCCATCCGAACATTGCTTGCCATTGCAGCATTTCATGATTATGAAATCTGGCAGATGGATGTGAAAACTGCTTTTCTGAATGGATATCTTGATGAAGATATCTATATGGAACAGCCTTTGGGTTTCACTTCCAGTGATGGAGATCACAAGGTCTGCAAGCTGCAAAGGTCCATCTATGGACTAAAGCAAGCGTCTCGGAGTTGGAACACTCGTTTCGATGACGCAATCAAAACGTTTGATTTCATCAAAAACGAAGAGGAACCGTGTGTTTACAAAAAGGTTAGTGGGAGCGCTGTCATATTTCTTGTACTGTATATGGACGACATCCTACTGATAGGGAATGATATTCCCATGCTAACCTCGGTCAAGGTCTGGTTGTCAAAAGAATTCTCCATGAAAGACCTTGGGGAAGCATCCTATATTTTGAGAATAAAGGTCTATAGACATAGATCTAAAAGGATGCTTGGCCTTTCACAGAAGATGTACATAGAGGAGGTGCTGAAGAGGTTCAGCATGGAAAACTCCAAGAGGGGTCTCTTACCCCTTAGGCATGGAATTCATCTCTCCAAGAAGATGTGCCCGAACACATCTGAAGAGATTCAACGCATGAGCAAGATTCTCTATGCATCGGCAATAGGAAGCCTCATGTATGCCATGCTATGTACACGACCTGATATAGCTCTTGCTGTGAGTGTCACAAGCAGATATCAGTCGAATCCAGGTGAAGAACACTTGACAGCTGTGAAGAATATTCTTAAGTACTTGAGAAGAACTAAAGATTTATTCTTGGTTTTTGGAGGATCATCAGAGTTAAAGGTAGAAGGATACACAGATTCAGACTTCATGACTGATGTCGATGATAGGAAGTCAACATCTGGATATGTATTCTTGTGTAATGGTGGTACGGTGAATTGGAAGAGTTCTAAACAACCGATCATTGCTGATTCTACTATGGAAGCTGAATACATCGCCGCCTCTGAAGCTGCTAAGGAAGGCTTCTGGTTCAAAAAATTCATTGCAGAGTTGGACGTGATGACATCAGATGCCATTGCACTCTACTGCGATAATAATGGCGCCATAGCCCTTGCTAAGGAGCCAAGGTCTCATCAGAAGTCTAAGCACATAGAGCGGCGCTTCCATCTCATACGCGACTATGTTGAGAAGAAATTGTAGAGGTGCAGAGAGTAGACTCCGCGGATAACGTGGCAGACCCGTTCACTAAGCAGCTAAGTCAGCAAAAGACTGAAGCCCACCTTGAGAAGATGGGGCTTAGATATATGACTGATTGGCTTTAGTGCAAGTGGGAGATTGTTAGATGTATGCCCTAGAAGCCAATCTGGCTGACACATTGTTAATTCTAGGGACATAATTTTGTACTTGACTATTTATTATTGAATAAATAAAAGGCATCTTTTCATTCATATTATTTATGTGTCTATGAATCGTCCAAGAAATTAATAAGATGATGATACATATTCTCAAGAGTTGAGAATTTGAGCCATGTATCATTGGTGATTAATTTCTAAATGCTCCTGATCAATGGATCATCACGAGGACAGTGATCGATCCGATCAGTGCACAGATCACTTTCCTTCTGGATGGACGAGACTTAAGTCCACAGTGTAGGGACACTGAAGTGATAGTGTAGGTGCTTATTAGAGAACAAGGGTACTGAGCGTGACCAAGACAAGAAGTCACTTGGATGTCTATCCACTCGTCAGTGACTTGCTTGATGTTGCAGTAGTGTGACTGGTCCTTTGACCTGCGGTGCTTCGGCTACTCACAGTGAGATTATTGTAGTTTGACTGCACACATACATGGTCTCTAGCCATATGGATTCATGCAGTGTAGATTGGCTGCAGTAGGTTCACTGTAGGAGTACGGTATGCACCTACAAGGAATCTATCGACCTTGATAGAAGAGGAGTGATCCTATGTGATTTGTTAGACTGAGTTCTAAGACCTTGGCCAGGGCAGTAATATAAAGTGGAGAAAGAGTTTTCCACTATCGAACTCGAGTCGAATAAATTTTGACATATGACAGACGATGGGGTTTGACGAGTTGTCCATGACCTCCGTCCTGTAGGGATCCACGATAGTAGGACTGTATCACATGGTAACTGCACCTAGAGGTTCATCTTTCTATTCTACTGGGTAGCCACTACATGCTGCTAGGTGTCACTGGTGGATGGTGGGACTCACAGGGATTATCTCGATGATCGATAAACCCTAATGAGTTGAGTTGGAATCGTTCCAACCCATTGAAAGGAGTTTTCAATGATATAGTGATAGAGATCATAATATATCTCACTACCAGTCAGAGTAGAACCTATGGGGTCACACACACTAGAAGTATTGACCGATCCGATGGTTGAAAAGTGATTATGAATCACAAGTAATCAATTTGATTGATATTCAGTTGAAGAAGGAACAAAGGGAATTAATTAATTGGACTTGAAACAAGAGTCCTACTTCGAGTAGGATTCCTAGAGTCCTAATTGGATTAGGACTGGGAATCCTAGTTGGAGTAGGACTAGGATTCCTACTTGGAATAGGATTCCTGCAATCCTAATGAGATTAGGAGTTTTGAATCAAAATTGGATTCCTACTTGGAGTAGGATTCCTAGAGTCCTAATCGGATTAGGACTTCGGATTCAAATAGAGTCCTAATTGGATTAGGACTAAAATTATATATGTCCTAATTTGGATTAGGGTTTCTTAAGTCACAATTAATTATTAATCCAATGAATCAATAAGACTCTTAATTGGATTAGGATTGAAGAGTTCAATTGAGTCAAAATTGATTTAAGTTCTAATTGGATTAGGACTTACCTAGATTGGATCCAAATTGGTTCACCCTTGGGCTAAGCCTAATTGGATTAGGGCTTGACCACATTAGGGCATTCCAATTCCTACCTAATATGGATTAGGGTTTACCATGAGGAAGGGGATAAGCCCCTCCCCTTTCCACGTGGAGAAGGGAGAAGAGACGGCGCCCCCTCTTAGGAAAGACATCAAGAACTCCTAAATGTTAGGAGCTCCACATGTTTATAAAAAGGGACTTGTGGGCGGCACCTAGGGCATAGAAGAAGTCTTCTTCCTCCTTGCCGTACGCCTCCCTCTCCTCTCCTCTTGGTTCAGCCGCAAGCAAGGAAGATAAAAGCCAAAGGTGTTGGCGGCATCCTCTTCCTCCCTTCTTCCTTCCAACGCAGGGAAAAGAAAGAAGGCTGCGTGGGGATTCTTCTTCTTCCTCTTCTTCATCCTTCTTCTTTCTCCTCTCAAGCACAATCAAGGATTGATTGAAAGAGAGGAAATCAGCCATCAAAAGAAGTCTTTGCAAGGGAGCTAGCACCCCGGGAAGACAAGAGAGCTTTGATCGGATCACTACTTCGTGTGGATACCCGTAGAGGCCGGACACTTGAACGGCTTCAAGCAAACCTTCATCCTAGACCACGAACTTCAGTTTGCGGTGATCATCTACCCACACAAGGTGAAGATCTGATCTTCCTAAAGGTTTAAAAAGTTTTAATTCTTATCTAACTACGAACGATTCATGAAACAACGTTCATGCGATGAACGTCGATCCCGCTTATGCCGATTCCGCTGCCATCTGAATTTTTTTGAAATATCAGCGGCATGGGCGGGTTTCCAACACAATGGCTGAAATTACGGCTAAAATTACTGTTCATATGAATAGTGTTGCGTGAAGAAACTATTCATATGAATAGTATTACGTGATGACACTGTTTATATGAACAGTGTTACGATACTAAATAGTTTCTTCACCGTTCTTCTTCTTCTTCCTCCCGTGCTCCCAGGTTTTCCAACTTCAGCAGCAGCCATGGATCACTCTCCTGCGGATCAGCATCCGCGCCGTCCATCTTCCACGGATCACCTTCTAGATCAGCCTCTCGCGTCCACATTCGCAGCATGTTCCTAGCTCAAAGATTCCAGATCAGCCTCCACGTCACCCTGATGCATTTCAGCCTCTCAGCATCTCGTGGCCCAAAGAAGGAAATCCACCTCCTCCTCTCAGCTTCTTCCGTCGATTCCAAGCCGTGATCCCTTCCTCCCGTCGATCCCGCGGTGCCCCTATTCCGGATTTAGGTTTTCCAGCATCCCGTGCGTCCACCCCCAGCATCCCGGACGACCCCCTTGATGAGAGCACAAAAGTGCGATCTACACATCACTTAAATTAGTATTATTGTTAGCAAATAATGATAAAAGTGCTACATTAATATTATATTTTTGTGAGATGCAGGTGATCGTAAATCAAAGCTAAAATGTGTATTGGGTTCAAAAAGATGCATCACCGCAGGTGACCAACCAACTGCATGGGTCAACTCCAGTTGCACACTAGAAGGAGGCTAAGTTCAGCCGTCCAGTTCACTGCAACCAAATCCCAGCAGCAGCAGCCCGTGCATCTCATCCCGATGGAGCCCTCGTGCAGCCCATCCTTTTCTCCCACGAGTGATCCACAGCGTTCGCGAGCACCTCCAGCCATCCGCATGTGGATTTTCCAAGTCTCACCCATCCGCGAGTCCAAGCTTCATTTTCAAGCCGTCCACGCCCCATTCTGCTTCTCCCGAGCGTCCCAGAGTGCGACCCCTCATCCCGTGTCCGTGCAACCTCCCAGCATCCCGAATCTCAGCTTCCTTCCGCATCTTCCTCGCATTCCTCGCATTCATCCGAGTCCCAGCAAAGTCCAGATCTTCCCTTCCACATCCCATGCTTCAAGATCCACGATCAAATCACCTAGGCGATCGCAATCTTTCGGAATCTTAGGTCCCCACGTCCGCGCTTCATCTTTCGCGTGCAATCTAGTCATCCCGTCCGCTCATCCCGTTCACCTCACGAGTCCTAGCTTCCTCCACCGTCCACCTCTTCTGGATTTGCAGTCATTTGAATCCCATCGCACGTCCAATGTCCTGCTATCAGCTCCTCCGCTCCGCTTCTTCCGCCTATCCTTCTATGGATCAGCTTCTCCGCGTCCGGGATACTTGGCGGCCAGCATGAAAGGAGCATCCCGTTCGTCCATTCATGCGGCTCTCCAGGTTGTACCGTGTGGATGAAGGGATCCATCGTAGGGTATAGAAGGGGGCTCCCTCGGGTGAAAAGAGGATCATCTCTCTCGGCTGGGGAGTTCTCATTCTAAAAAAACAGAGGAGGGAAGAAAAAGGAAAACAGGGGATGCCCTGTTTCCGAAAAGAAAAAGAAAAAAAAAAGAAGAAAGGAGGCTAATGGTTGAAATGATCGGCTAAAGTCCTAGGTGATGGGTGAAGGAAGATCCTCTGATGTACCGAGTTCATGATGTAAATTCTGCTCCTTTGCTTTATATGATTTATCTTTTTGAGTATGTCATGATTCTTATATGTTCAAAATTATTTTATGATTTATGCTTATTGATACATGTCTTCCTCGATTATTTGATTCATCGTTGATGTTATAAGGCACGTTGAATACTTAGAAAGAGAATTCGTGTTATCAAGAGCATACTCCATAATTAAATTTTATCTGCTTATAATTCTAAAAAACACAAAAGAATCATAGAATTTATCGCATGAATTTGATATTATCAAAGGAGATTCTGGATCCCTACACCATCTTAATCTATCCAAACTTTCATTCTCTATTTACTGATTTAATTTCTGTTTGCAAAACATCATCTTAATCCACAAATTTTTTGAATTAATTAATCTAAAATTATACTAAATAATCTGATATATATTTCGTTTTCTGAAGATTCGACCTCGGACTTCCGAGAATTTATTACTTGTATGATTCTCCTATACTTGGGAGATTAGTTTCGCGAAAGAATTTTTGCGAATGCGTCAAGTTTTTGGCGCCGTTGCCGAGAAACGGCTGAGTTATTAGTATAATTTTAGATTTAATTAGTAACTTAATAGTTAGGTTGAACCTTATAGTAAAACTAAAACTTTAAAAAAAATCTTTACTGCTATTTTTATTCCCTGCACAGTCTGCATCAAACTCTGATATCAGAGTAATTCGCCATGTGATTGGACTCAAATTTGGTCGGCTGGTGCAAAACGCTTGTTTCGTTCATCTGAACGGTCGGATTGACTTTTTGAGACTTTTAAGACTATTAGATTAATATCAAACCTTGCTGCTATCTGTTTTGAATTTTCTGTGTTTAATTTTTTTTTTAGAATCAGAATTTTATTGTTATCATATCTCATTAACCTTTGTTGCTAATTGAAAATTGATAAAAACTTTAAGAAAAGATCAAGGGTGATCATTTAGAAAAAAATTAAATTAAATTTTGTATGCTAGGTTAGAATAGGGACAACACCGGGCGTCTGAATCGAAATTTTTTTGACAATTCCTTATATCATATTATTGAAACTCTTTCGCAAAATCTCAGATCTGATGAGATGGCTAATGACGTTGTAGGAAGTCACCATGGTGATAAAGGTAAATCCCCAGTCATGACACTTCGACAATACTTACACCTTACTAGGACTAGTCAACCTTCATGCATGATTATTTCTGAAAACGTAGGACACTTTGAAATCAAACTAGGGGTAATTCAATTGCTGCCCAAGTATCATGGGATGGAATCCGAAAACCCTTATTTTCACCTTAAGGATTTTGAGAAAATTAGCATCAGATTTAGAGTTCCAAATGTATCGGAAGACGTTCTTAAATTGACCTTGTTTTCTTTTTCCTTAAAGGATAAAGCTAAAACATGGCTGAACTCCTTGAGACCTAGATCGCTAGGAACATGGCATGATATGCAAAGAGAATTTTTGAAAAAAAATTTTTCCGCACAAAGGACTAACTTTTTGAAAAAGCACATTAGTAATTTCCAACAAAAAGACCATGAAATTTTATGAATGCTGGGAGAGATTTAAAAAGTTGCTTCTCTCTTGTCCTCATCACGGGTTTGAAATATGGAGAACCATTAGTTTCTTTTACGAAGGGTTGTCTCCACAGTTAAAACAATTTGTAGAGACTATGTACAATGGTTTATTTTCGGAAAAGCAACCCGATGAGGCATAGGACTATTTAGACTCTCTCGCAGAGACTGCACAATTATGGAATATAGGAGATAGAGTGAATAAACCTTTGCCTAAGCCTACTAGCATTGGACCCAGGGGCCTTTACAACCTTAGTACTCAGGATGATATTCAGGCTAAAATGGCAGCTCTTACTAGGAAGCTAGAGGAAATTGAACTTAGAAGGATTGAACCCGTCAAGACCATAGAACATAACAACGAGTGTTGTAGGATTTGTGAGATACCTGGCCATCTCACCACTGATTTCCCCACAATACCCGCATTCAAGGAAGTCTTGCACGATCAGGCCAATGTTATGAATACATATCAAAAATCTTTAATAATCCTTTTTCAGATACTTACAACCCTGGATGGAAGAACCATCTAAATTTCAGGTGGAGGAATGACCAACCTCAACCAGTACATTACCCAACTCCTCCACCTCCGCAACCCCATTATGCACTCACACCCCCTCAAAAACCCAGACTCGAAGAAACTTTGCAATCTTTCATGCAAGGTCAAGCCAAAATCAATAATGAAATAAGAAATCAACTGACAACGCTGACCACTGCTTTAAGTTCTCAAAAGAAGGGTAAGCTACCAGCTCAACCACAACCTAACCCTCAAGTCTACGGCGGTAGCAATGCATCATCTTCAACTTCACATAAGGAACAAACGAAGAGTATAATAACTTTGCGAAGTAGAAAAGTTATTGACCGACCAGTCTCCCAGATCAAACACAAGTCATACTTGATTTAGACCCTCCTAAGACAAAAGAAAAGGATAACGAAGAAACCGAAGCACCAACATCTGCTGAAAAATTCGAATGTCCTTTTCCAGCACCATTTCTGCAAAAATTAAAGCCCTTGCAAAAGCTTGAACCAAACTCTGAAATTCTTGAGCTTTTTAAGCAAGTAAAAATCAATGTACCTCTTCTTGATGCAATCAAACAAGTGCCTTCATATGCAAAATTTTTGAAGGATTTGTGCACTGTCAAGCGTCGGTTAAATGTTAAGAAGAAAGCATTTCTGGCTGAAAATGTGAGTGCGATTTTACAGCATAACATTCTCTCTAAATATAAGGATCCAGGTTGCCCAACTATCTCGTGCATCATTGGCAATTTTAGGATTGAGCGAGCATTGCTAGATTTAGGAGCGAGTGTAAACTTGTTGCCATATATGGTATATGAGCACTCAATTTGGGTGAGTTGAATCCAACAATTATCACCTTACAATTAGCTGACAGGTCAGTGAAGGTCCCTAGAGGGATTATCGAAGATGTGTTGGTCCTAGTAGACAAGTTCTATTTTTTTGTCGACTTTATTGTACTGGACACACATCCGGCTTCCAATTCACCATCTCAGATTCCGGTCATTTTAGGACGTCCATTCCTTGCAACTTCTAATGCATTGATCAATTGTAGGAATAGTGTTAGAAGCTTTCTTTTGGCAATATGACCTTGGAACTGAACATCTTTAGTATAAGCAAACAACCCAGTGATCATGAAGAAAGTAAAGAGGTTGAATAAGTTGAAACCATTGCGGAAGAATATCTTTTTAAATAAACATTTACTGAATCGACTGACAATGGTTTAATAGATTGGTGTTCTGACGATACTGCTGATGATGTGGTCCCACCTATTTTAGATAATTCGGATGTCATCATGGTCAATGGGTGGAGACCGAGAATAGAGGAATTCGGGCAGTTGCCCTCACAAGGGACAAAAATTGTACAATCTCGAAAACAAGTACCAATACTTGAGCTGAAACCCTTACCAAGGAAACTCAAGTATGCCTTTCTTGGACCCGATAACACTTTTTCCGTAATTATCTCAACTGAGCTCGATAATGATCAAGAAGGGAAATTACTTACGGTCCTAAAGAGTCATAAAGAAGCGCTTGGATGGTCGATTGCAGACTTAAAGGGGATTAATCCTTTGATTTGCATGCATCGGATATATTTGGAGGATAATACGAAAACCACAAGGCAAATGCAACATAGGCTAAATCCTACAATGAGAGATGTAGTTAAAATAGAAGTCCTTAAGTTGCTTGATGTGGGTATTATTTACCCGATTTTCGACAGCAAGTGGGTGAGTCCTACTCAAGTCGTGCCCAAGAAAGTAGGTCTGACGGAAGTCGAAAATGAGCAGGGTGAGTTAGTTCCGACTCGCGTTCCGATGAGTTGGCGCATGTGTGTTGACCACCGAAAATTGAATTTGGTCACTAGGAAAGATCACTTTTCCCTACCCTTCCTAGACTAAGTTTTGGAAAGAGTTGCAGGACACAAATTCTATTGTTTTCTCGATGGCTATTTTGGGTACTACCAAATCGAAATTTTACCTGAGGATCAAGAAAAAACTACTTTCACTTGTCCTTTTGGTACATTTGCTTTCCGACAAATGCCATTCGGGTTGTGTGATGCACCTGCAATATTCCAAAGGTGTATGCTAAGTATCTTTGAAGATATGAACGAAAATTTTTTAGAAGTGTTTATGGATGATTTCTCTATTTTTGGCGATTCTTTTGATGATTGTTTATTACATTTACAAGGTGTCTTAGCTCGGTGTATAGAAAAGAATCTGATACTGAATTGGAAGAAATGCCACTTCATGGTGTCGAAGGGAATTGTCCTAGAACATATTATTTCATCGAAGAGCATGAAAATTGATAGAGCTAAGATTGACTTAATCGCCAAGCTACCTGCACCCAAGACGGTTTGAGATGTTAGATCATTTTTGGGTCATGCCGAATTTTATAGGAGGTTCATCAAGGACTTTAGTGTCATAGCTCGACCATTATGTAACCTCCTATCCCTCGATACACCGTTCAATTGGAATGAAACCTGTCAAGAGGCATTCGAAAAGTTGAAGTCTATGCTTAGCACTGCACCCATCGTGCGACCACCCGATTGGTCATTACCTTTTGAGATCATGTGCGATGCTAGCGACTATGCGATTGGAGCTATCTTAGGACAACGCAAGGATAATAAGCCATATGTAATTTACTATGCAAGCAAAACCTTAAACGATGCTCAAATGAATTACACCACCACCGAGAAGAAATTTGTTGCCCAGATAGACAACCCAAGAGGGGGGGTAAATTGGGTTTTAAAATAATTTTGCAATTAAAACGTTGTGGATGACTAATTAATGCTTTACCAAGATGATTAATTAATTGCTATGTGCTGTGAATGAAATGAGAGTAAAAGAAAGAGACAAACAATCACAAACACAAGGCTTTTATAGTGGTTCGGAGCTAACCCTTGCTCCTACGTCCACTCCCCAAGTCTCACTTGGGAATTCACTATAACCCCTTGGATTACAGCCGGTTGTTTTACAAGCTCACAACCAAACTTGTTGTTTTACGAGCTCACAACGAACTCGGTCGGTTTTCCCTGGCTCACCGACTAGAACCACCCTGATTGTTTTTCCGGGATCACAATCGAACCCTTACACGTTGGTTTTACACTCGGCTCACCAACCAACCTCTACACCCTTGATTCAATCCTCCGATTGAACCAAGCAAAGACAAGATGGAAATAATGACAACAAACAGAAAAACAGAGCTTCTCAAAAGCAGATAAATAACAATATAAACTAGAGAGAAGTTAAGAGCCCTCAAACACGTTTGAGTTGGAGTAGAGTAGGGCTTCTTGAACTTCGGGTCTCCTCTTGAATGTCTGGTCGACTTGAATGCAGGAGGAGATCTCTTTCAATGTTTGGGAAGAGGTAGTTGGATGGAGTTATGGCGCTCTTCCCTCTTTTCGTTGAAAAAACCACTTGCAGAGAATGAATGCTTGATTACTTTGAATGGAATGGTGTGTCTCTACCTTGCTATAGTCCTCTGTGGCTATTTAAGCCATTCCCCACGGAAGCTAGCCGTTAGACACCTTTTTCTGCCCGTTCTGCACACTCTGCACAACCTGACAATATGTCCGTTGGGGGTCGGAGTCGACTCGCGCGATCAGGAGTCGACTCGGCTGTAGCGGGAGTCGACTCATGCTTTTCTGGAGTCGACTCGGCAACTGTTCCGGGTTTGAATTAAAGTAGCCTCTTCGACTGGGAGTCGACTCGTCTTGACCCGGAGTCGACTCGCCAACTTCTGGAGCTGACTTGGCATTTTCGGAGTCGGCTCATCTCATAAAATCCATGGAGCTAATTTTCAACTTGGCCCACTCGAGTCGACTCGACAATCTTGGGAGTCGACTCGGCGCTCAGAGCCCGAACTCCCGATCTTCTGTCTTTTGGCTCGTCCAGTCTTGGAGTCGACTCGAATTTCTCCGGAGTCGACTCGGCTCTCAGTTTCCGAAACATAACCTTCTGCCTTTTTGGTGTAGCGCTGCCTTGGAGTCGACTCGAGCTGTCTGGGAGTCGACTCGGCTCTCAGAGGCAGTAAATCGGTCTTCTGTCTTTTTGGGGTCGCGCTGTCTCGGAGTCGACTCGCGTATTGCGGGAGTCGACTCGAATCTCAGAGTCCGAAAACTCCTCTCTGACTTTTTGCCTTGTGTACCACTGAGAGTCGACTCTCGCTTTCTTTGGAGTCGACCTGTCAACCATCGGAGTCGACTCGCGTTCCACAGGAGTCGACTCGAATCTCAGGGTCGAAAATCGCTCTCTGACTTTTCTGTCTGTAACTCCTTGGAGTCGACTCATACTACTCCGGAGTCGACTCGGTAAACATCGGAGTCGACTCGCGCACTTCAGGAGTCGACTCGCTGACAGGTTTTGAGTTGATGCTTTCTGCTCGTCTGTCTGTTCTCAGTCGGAGTCGACTCGAGCCCGTGCCAGTGATTCTGATACGCTTGCGACTCGTAATACTCTGGAGTCGACTCGAGTCTCAGACTTTGGTTCAAACTGACTTCTTAACTTATCCAAAATATTATGAACTAAGTCTAGAAATACTTTAGACAAGATTTTCACTGAAACACTCAATTGAATTCATTAGTAAACAAGAGATATACTCAGATGCTTTGAGCTCATCAAAATCAAATAGGGTTATGATCAATCACTCCACAATCTCCCCCTTTTTGATGATGACAAAACATTGAGTATATGTAAAGTGAATTGCTCAATAAACAAGGAAATAAAATCTATAAATGAATTCAAGTGTCTGGTTATTTGATTTATCCAATCTTGAAAGGTGTGAAACAATAAATTTTGGAGTTAAGGCTCCCCCTTTCATTTGGAATTATATAAGCCTTTATATCATGCAATCAATTGTTTGGCTTATATATATTTAATGATTTAGCTTTCTTAAAAAATTCAGATTCTCCCCCTCAACATATGCATTCAACTTTGTTTTGATTCTCTGAATTTCCTTTTAATGCATTGAAGTTTTTGAACTGAAATTTTTGGTTTTTAGAGAAAAAATCTGACAATTTGTTCTTGAGTTGGATTCAACTAATCTCCGAATATCCCTTGAATAGATTCTGGAGATTACTCCATTAGGAGCCCCAACAGAGAGATAATGAGCCTCGAGGTACCAAATCCACTAAGAACAAATTATGTTTGAATTCTCATTATTCCTTTTATGTTGATTCCATTTACATATCTGTTAAGTATTTCTCCCCCTTTTTGTCATCATATCAAAAAGGAGGTAAGCAGAACAAACAATCACTTAGAGATCAAAGTGCACACAATTGAAGAGAATATGTCTACTCATTGTATTGATGTGTATGTAAATACATTTGAGAATACAATAAGTAAAGCAAAAAAGTACATGTCAAAATAACACAAAATGATCTAAGGCTTCCTCGAGGAGGATGCGGCTCCTCCTCTCGAGGATGTGGCTCCTCCTCTCGAGGATGTGGCTCCTCCTCTCAATCTGTTCTGTTCCATGAGGAGGGTGACCGCATCTGTAACATGCCCGAGCTGAGAGATAATGGACGAAGTGGCCCTGCTATGTGTAGTGGAGAGCTCGGTCACCGACTTCTGAAGTGCGTCCAGCTTGTCGATGAGCACGTTCGACAAGCGCTCGGCCCCCTGAGTAGTGGTGCTCATGTCCTTCCGGATGTCATCACGCATCTTCCGAGTGATGCCCGTGACCTCACTCATACTGGAGAATTGAGCCTGGATCAGGCTCCGGACGTTGTAAATCTCTTCCCGTACATGGGCCGTCATCTCAGTCACGGCTGTCAAGGAAGGGACCAACGCTGACGAAGGTGCAGGAGTGGGAGCAGGCACTGAACCCCGGAGCTCCCGAAGTAGATCATCTCGCAGATCTCGGACAATCTCCTGCCGCAACTCCCGGAGCTGCTCAGGAGCGATCCGGACCTCCATGACCTGAGGAGCTGAGGAGGAGGGTCCGGCTGAGGTGGTAGGAGCAGAAGTGGAGGGAAAGTCAGGATAATCTGAGTCTGGCTCAGGACTAGGGGAATGTCTGGTGGTATGTGTGGAGGTGGAAGACTTCCTAACCCAGGTCCCCTCTACCTTCCGAAACTCCATCCTGTGTAGGGTCCCCGGACGCATGCGATCTGTCCATCGCAATGCGCGAGAGGGTTCCCCCTCAGGAATGGGAATCTCGGCCTCCCTAAACAAAAGGGTGAACATCATGCCGTAGGGGAGGGTGAGCCTAGGTCTATCTAGTGGCTCACATAGATATCTAAAAATAAGTTTTGGGAAGTTGACTGGGGTGTCCTGGAGAATATAGAACATAAGGGCGAGGTCCCTCTCAGAAACAAAGTCGAAGCGCCCAGTCTTCGGGAAGAGGGACCTAGACAGGATGCTCAGGAGGATCCGCACCTCAACTGGAAGTGAGCTAGCGGATACCTCATCCAAGGGGGACTGGGGTGGATGCCCTAGAATGGCCGTAAGGGCCTCAGTCCTATCCTCAGGGTGTGCGGGTGCCACCCCAACTTGGGGAAGATGGAGGACCTGAGCAATGATATCCTCCGAAATGAATAATGGGACACCAGCTACCGTGCCCTCTATACCCCCATCGCCCCTATGGACGATACCGTAGAACTCCCTAACTAGTCCAGGGTATGTGGGGAGATCTAAGGTGAGGAAATACTCTAAGCCCTGGGCCCTAAGTCTCTCTCCTATCGTAAAGCCCTCTCGGGAGAGATAGTCGAAATCGACGTATCTCCTGGTGGAGACCGCCTTCCCGGCGCACGGCCTCGAGGGAACCGCCCTCGGCGGGGAACGAGCCGGAGGTTGTGGCCTCGCGGGATCGTTCCGAGCCTTGGAATGTCGCTCGGTGCCGGTTGCGGGTTGAGGCCTCTTCCGGCTTGGGACAACGGTTTTACGAGGCATGGTCGACCTAGAATGGAGTAAAACGCTAATGGACGGTGAAAGGTCGACGGGAAAAGGCTTAGGGACGGCCGGAGACGATCTAGGAGTCGGCTCTAGGGTTTTGAACAGTGGCGGCGGTGAAAATAAGTGTTTTCTAAACGATGGAGTTAGGGTTAAAAAGTCGGATCCCGACTACTAGTCGACTCCTCTGAGTCGCGAGTCGACTCGCCCTCGAGTTGACTCCAAAATAGGCGCGAGTTGACTCTCCTTATGTGCCTGTTAACCTCGAGTCGACTCCCGTCTGTATGCGAGTCGACTCCCCCTCTGCTGCCATCGATCTCGAGTCGACTCTCGCAAATGCGCGAGTCGACTCCCCCTTACGAGCCGACTCTGAAACTTGCTCGAGTCGTCTCGAACTCTGGCACGCACCTAAAAATCATGCTATGTTCGTGCCGAATGAGGAAAAATCACTAAATTATGATCTGATTTGATGATCATTGAAACGAAACTCTATATTAATCACAATCTAATCATCAAAATCAAATGAATCTAGTGGAAAATACCACTAGGATGGATCAATCACTCCTAATCCCCTCCTAAGCACACTAAATCTCTCTTCACTTAGGGGTTTTGTAAAAATGTCAGCTAATTGATCATCAGTACAAACAAATTGTAGTGACACATCACCATTCAGTACATGATCTCTTATGAAGTGATGTCTTATCTCAATATGTTTAGTTCTTGAATGCTGAATTAGATTCTTAGTTAGATTAATGGCACTTGTATTATCACAATTAATGGGTATTTTATCTTGTTTGATGCCATAATCTTCTAATTGTTGTTTGATCCATAAGATTTGAGTACAACAACTCCCGGCTGCAACATATTCAGCTTCAGCAGTAGATAATGCAACCGAGTTTTGTTTCTTGCTAAACCATGAGATTAAGTTTTCTCCTAGAAATTGACAAGACCCGCTGGTACTTTTTCTATCAAGTTTACATCCAGCAAAGTCTGAATCTGTGTATCCTATTAATTTTAGGCTAGATTCTTTAGAATACCATAAACCTATATTCTTAGTTCCTATTAGGTATTTAAAGATTCTCTTAACTGCAATTAGATGTGATTCCTTAGGATTAGACTGATATCTAGCACACATGCAAACACTAAACATGATATCAGGTCTACTTGCAGTAAGATACAATAAAGATCCTATCATACCTCTATATAGTTTCTGATCTACAGATTTACCTGATTCATCTTGGTCTAATTTGCATGATGAGCTCATGGGGGTGCTGATTGACTTGTTCCCCTCCATATCAAACTTTTTAAGCATCTCCTTGATATATTTGGTTTGATTGATGAAGATGCCTCCTTCAGACTGTTTGATTTGAAGCCCGAGGAAGTAGTTCAGCTCTGCCATCATGCTCATCTCAAATTCACTCTGCATCAAATCAGCAAATTCTTCGCAGAGGCGATTGTTAGTAGTACTAAAAATAATATCATCAACGTAAATCTGCACTAATAACATATCTTTGCTTTGCTTTTTCAGAAATAGTGTTGTATCTACATTACTCCTAGAGAACTCATGTTCTAATAGGAATTTGCTAAGTCTTTCATACCATGCTCTAGGTGCTTGTTTCAAACCATAAAGTGCTTTGTTCAATTTATAAACATGATTAGGGTATTGATGATTTTCAAAACCAGGGAGTTGTTCTACATATACCTCCTCATTAATATACCCATTTAAAAATGCACTTTTTACATCTATTTGAAATAGTTTGAAGTTCTTAGAGCATGCATATGCTAATAATAATCTAATAGCCTCAAGTCTAGCTACAGGAGCAAAGGTTTCATCAAAATCTATACCTTCTTCTTGATTATAGCCCTTTGCTACTAGTCTAGCCTTATTCCTTATGACAATTCCATTTTCATCAAGTTTATTTTTATAAATCCATTTGGTACCTATAATTGGATATTCAGAAGGTCTTTCAACTAGATTCCATACTTTGTTTCTAGTAAATTGGTTTAATTCTTCTTGCATTGCATTTATCCAATTTACATCTTTTTCAGCTTCTTCTATGCGTTTAGGCTCAAAATGTGAAACGAAAGCTAGATGATTGTTTAAGTTCCTAAGGGATGCTCTAGTCCTAATAGGTTGAGATGGATCATCTAGAATTAATTCCTTAGGATGCCCGTGAGCATACCTCCAAGCTTTAGTTAGCCCATGATCTACTATAGTCTCTTGGCTTGATGATGCATCTTCAATTAATTTTTGACTGTTATCTTGTAATGTCATCTCGTCAATCTTTTCTTCAAGAATTTCCGTATCATCATCAAAATTAACTCTCTTACTAGAAGAGATATCGCTAGAATCATCGAAGACAACATGTATGGATTCTTCTATAACTAGGGTTCTTTTATTAAAGATTCTATATGCTTTACTAGTTGTAGAGTACCCTAAGAATATCCCCTCATCAGATTTAGAATCAAATTTTCCTAGATTATCTTTCCCATTATTATGAACAAAACACCTACATCCAAAGATATGTAAATAGTTTACCTTTGGTTTTCTGTTTTTCCAAAGTTCATAAGGTGTTTTCTTTATAATAGGTCTCAATAAAACTCTATTTAATATATGACAAGAAGTATTAATGGCTTCTCCCCAAAAGTACTTAGGGAGGTTACTTTCACATAACATAGTTCTAGCCATTTTTTCTAGAGTTCTGTTTTTCCTCTCCACAACTCCATTTTGTTGTGGTGTCCTAGGTGCAGAAAAATTGTGTGTTATCCCCTTTTTACTACAAAACTCATCAAATAAATGATTTTCGAATTCGGTACCATGGTCACTTCTAATAGCTATTACTGAAGTATCTCTAGCATTGGTTACTTCTTTATGAAATTTCTTGAAAACTGAAAAAGCTTGATCCTTATGAGCTAAGAACATGACCCAAGTGTATCTAGAATAATCATCTACAATAACTAGACCATATTTATTTCCACCTAGGCTTGTGGTTCTAGTTGGTCCGAATAGGTCCATGTGTAGTAGTTCTAGAGGTCTAGAGGTTGAGACACAATTTATAGATTTAAAGGAGTTCTTTGATTGTTTGCCAAATTGACATGCTTCACATATTTTATTCTTTTCAAACTTTAATTTTGGCAAACCTATCACCGAATCTCTTTTAACTAGTTTAGATATTGTGTCCATGCTTGCATGACCTAACTTACGGTGCCATAACCAACTAGCATCATTGTCCTTAGTTTCATTAACAACTAAGCATGGGTTGTGTTTGGCAAGATCCTCAAGGTCTACAACATACACATTTCCACGTCTTATTCCTTTAAAAACTAAACTATTGTCATTTGGGTTTGTTACGATGCATAGTGATGGTTTAAACATAACATCATAACCTTTATCACATAATTGACTAATGCTTAATAAATTATGCTTAAGACCGTCAACATATCTAACATTATTAATAAAAGTAGGAGTAATTTGTACTTTACCTATACCAATGATGTGACCTTGGTTGTTGTCTCCAAAAGTCACAGCACCTCCCTTCTTAGCTTCAAGGGTGAAGAATTGATCCTTGTCACCCGTCATGTGTCTTGAACAGCCACTATCCAAGTACCAGCAATTTTTGTTGACCTTGGCTGCAAGACACTCCTACACAAGCGGATCATATAATTTTAGGTACCCAAGTTTTCTTGGGTCCTTCATGGTTAGTCATGTTGGTTCCTTTTGGAACCCATACCCTTTTGATTTTTCTTTTAGTTTTTTCTTTCCTATAGTCACATACATTTGCTTTATGTCCTACAGTTCCACAACAAAAACAGGTTATTTTCTTAATTTTACTTTCTCATGCTTTAACAAAGAAGTTACTAAGAAGTTTTTGCTTGTTTTTAGGTTTGTATCCTAGACCTGCTCTATTGAATATAGCTCGTTGACTATTAAGTATCATATTTAATTTTTCAGAACTATATGTAAATTTTTCAACCAAGGGTTTGTATTTCTCAAGTTCTTTAGTTAGTGTCTGTTTTTCTGCTTTTAGATCATTTAGTTCTTTTGTGATACTCTCATTTATATGTTTATAGTTTTTGGGTTCTAATATTTCTTTGTTCAGCCTTTCATTTTCTTTAGTTAAGGTATTATTCTTTTGTATCAAGATTTGGTTGCTTGTTTTAAGTTCTGCATTTTCTTTGGTGATACAATCCTTATCCTTAACTAACTTATCGTATTTATGTAGGTAAGATTGATTAGTTATTTTTAGTTCTTTATTCTTAAGATTTATGGCCTTATATTCAATCATTAATTCATTAAATGCATCATACAATTCATCAAAGGTAAAATCGAGATGCGTGTTGGATGTTACCTCATTTTCATTGGCCATGAAACAGAAATTGGCCTTTTCTTCTTGTTCCTCATCCGATGATGAAGATGATGCGTCGGAGTCCGATAAGGTGGTGACAAGGGCTTTCTTCTTCTTGTACTTGCTACCCTTCTTTAGTAAGGGACACTCAGCTCTGATGTGCCCCGGCTTCTTGCACTCATAACACCCAATCCCCTCATTTTCCCTTTCCTTACCTTTATCCTTGCGATAGGAATTTGAGGGGCCTCTCCTTTGATGATAGGACTTCTTGTGGTTGATGAATTTTCTGAACTTGCGCACAAGAAGAGCCTCATCATCATCTCCCTCATGATCTTCTTCTTCACTGCTGCTACTGCAAGACAAATCTTTGTTAGATGATGTAGATTTGAGAGCTATTACCTTTTTCTTATGGGAGGACTCTTCTTCGCTGTGCTGCTTCATTGTTAGCTCGTGAGTCATTAGGGATCCAAGGAGCTCTTCAAGTGGAAGCTTGTTCAAGTCCTTAGCTTCTTGGATTGCCGTCACCTTGGCTTCCCATGACCTTGGTAGACAGCGAAGAATTTTTCTGACAAGATCACTGTTAGTATAGTTTTTGCCAAGGCTTTTTAGGCCATTGACAATGTCAGTAAACCTAGTGAACATGCTAGTGATTGTCTCATTAGAATCCATCTTAAATAGTTCATACTTATGAACTAATATATTTATTTTGGACTCTTTGACTTGATTCGTGCCCTCATGGGTCACTTCAAGTCTGTCCCAAATCTCTTTTGCAGAATTGCAAGTAGAGACTCTATTGAATTCATTCCTATCTAATGCACAGTAAAGCACATTCATTGCTTTAGAATTGAGTTGTGCCTTTCTCATGTCATGTTCATCCCAATCCTTTTCTAGTTTAGGTACAGTGACACCCTCTACATAGATGGATGGGATGTATGGTCCATTTACTACAATGGTCCACATCTCTAGTCTTGGGCTTGGATGAATATTCTCATCCTAGCCTTCCAATATGAGTAGTCGGATCCATTAAAGAATGGGGGTCTTTGGGTGGACTGACCCTCAATGTGGGAAGATCCAAATGGGGTTGTCATTTTGATCTTTTACTCTTAGGGTAGAAGAGTTTAGGCTCTGATACCACTTGTTGCCCAGATAGACAACCCAAGAGGGGGGGTGAATTGGGTTTTAAAATAATTTTGCAATTAAAACGTTGTGGATGACTAATTAATGCTTTACCAAGATGATTAATTAATTGCTATGTGCTGTGAATGAAATAAGAGTAAAAGAAAGAGACAAACAATCACAAACACAAGGCTTTTATAGTGGTTCGGAGCTGACCCTTGCTCCTACGTCCACTCCCCAAGTCTCACTTGGGAATTCACTATAACCCCTTGGATTACAGCCGGTTGTTTTACAAGCTCACAACCAAACTTGTTGTTTTACGAGCTCACAACGAACTCGGTCGGTTTTTCCTGGCTCACCGACTAGAACCACCCCGATTGTTTTCCCGGGATCACAATCGAACCCTTACACGTTGGTTTTACACTCGGCTCACCAACCAACCTCTACACCCTTGATTCAATCCCCCGATTGAACCAAGCAAAGACAAGATGGAAATAATGACAACAAACAGAAAAACAGAGCTTCTCAAAAGCAGATAAATAACAATATAAACTAGAGAGAAGTTAAGAGCCCTCAAACACGTTTGAGTTGGAGTAGAGTAGGGCTTCTTGAACTTCGGGTCTCCTTTTGAATGTCTGGTCGACTTGAATGCAGGAGGAGATCTCTTTCAATGTTTGGGAAGAGGTAGTTGGATGGAGTTATGGCGCTCTTCTCTCTTTTCGTTGAAAAAACCACTTGCAGAGAATGAATGCTTGATTACTTTGAATGGAATGGTGTGTCTCTACCTTGCTACAGTCCTCTGTGGCTATTTAAGCCATTCCCCACGGAAACTAGCCGTTAGACACCTTTTTCTGCCCGTTCTGCACACTCTGCACAACCTGACAATATGTCCGTTGGGGGTCGGAGTCGACTCGCGCGATCAGGAGTCGACTCGGCTGTAGCGGGAGTCGACTCATGCTTTTCTGGAGTCGACTCGGCAACTGTTCCGGGTTTGAATTAAAGTAGCCTCTTCGACTGGGAGTCGACTCGTCTTGACCCGGAGTCGACTCGCCAACTTCTGGAGTTGACTTGGCATTTTCGGAGTCGGCTCATCTCATGAAATCCATGGAGCTAATTTTCAACTTGGCCCACTCGAGTCGACTCGACAATCCTGGGAGTCGACTCGGCGCTCAGAGCCCGAACTTCCGATCTTCTGTCTTTTGGCTCGTCCAGTCTTGGAGTCGACTCGAATTTCCCCAGAGTCGACTCGGCTCTCAGTTTCCGAAACATAGCCTTCTGCCTTTTTGGTGTAGCGCTGCCTTGGAGTCGACTCGAGCTGTCTGGGAGTCGACTCGGCTCTCAGAGACAGTAAATCGGTCTTCTATCTTTTTGGGGTCGCGCTGTCTCGGAGTCGACTCGCGTATTGCGGGAGTCGACCCGAATCTCAGAGTCCGAAAACTCCTCTCTGACTTTTTGCCTTGTGTGTTGGGAACCCGCCCATGCCGCTGATATTTCAAAAATTAAATCAGATGGCAGCGGAAGAGGCATGTGCGGGATCGACGTTCATTGCATGAACGTTGTTTCGAGACCTTTCGTAATTAGGTAAGAATTAAAACTTTTAGAACTATTAGGAAGATCAAATCTTCACCTTGCGCGGGTAGATGATCACCGCAAATCTGAATTCGTGGTTTTTGGAAGAGGGTTCGCTTGAAGCCGTTCAAACGTCCGGCCTCTACGGGTATCCACACGAAGCAGGATCTGATCCAAGCTCTCTATCTCACCGGGGTGCTAGCTCCCTTGCAGAGATAGCTTTGATGGCTGATGTCCTCCCTCTCAATCAACTCTTGATTGTGCTTGGAAGGAGGAAGAAGAAGGATGAAGAAGAGGAAGAAGATGAGCCCCTACGCAGCCTTCTGCTGTTCCTTGCGTTGGATGAAGGAAGGGAAGGGAAAGGAAGCCGCCAACTCTTGGCTTTTCTTCTCCCTTTGCTTGTGGCTGAACCAAGAGGAGGAGAGGGGGCTTCCACGGCTTGAAGAGGAAGAAAAGGATTCATCTAGGGCGCCGGCCCTAGTCCTCCTTTAATAAGGATGAAGGGCTCCTACAAGTTAGGAGCCCTTGACAACTTTCCAAGAGGGGGCGCCGGCCCCCTCTCTCTTCATGTCGCACCTAATCAAGTGGAGAGGGGCTGATGCCCCTCTTACTTGGTTAGCCTAATCCTCTTCCAAAGAGGATTAGGTCCCTCTTTCATGGTTTAATCCTAATCTAATTAGGATTGGCCAAATTGGGTTCAATCTATGCTAGTCCTAATCCAATTAGGACTTGAATGAATCATGGCTCAATTGAACTCTTCAATCCTAATCCAATTAGGAGTCATGTTGATTCATTAGATTAATAATTAATTTGGACTTAAGGAATCCTAATCCAATTAGGATGTATTTTAATTTTAGTCCTAATCCAATTAGGACTCTATTTGAATCCGAAGTCCTAATCCAATTAGGATTTCTAGGAATCCTACTTCAAGTAGGAATCCGATTTTGATTCAAAATTCCTAATCTTATTAGGATTGTAGGAATCCTATTCCAAGTAGGAATCCTAGTCCTACTCCAATTAGGATTTCCAGTCCTAATCCAATTAGGACTCTAGGAATCCTACCCGAAGTAGGACTCTTGTTTCAAGTCCAATTAATTAATCCCCTTTGTTCCTTCTTCAACTTCTTATCAATCAAATTGATTACTCGTGATTCATAATCACTTTTCAACCATCAGATCGGTCAATACTTCTAGTGTGTGTGACCCCATAGGTTCTACTCTGACTGGTAGTGAGATATATTGTGATCTCTATCTCAATATCATTGAAAACTCCTTTCAATGGGTTGGAACGATTCCAACTCTACTCATTAGGGTTTATCGATCATCGAGATAATCCCTGTGAGTCCCACCATCCACCAGTGACACCTAGCAGCATGTAGTGGCTACCCAGCAGAATGGAATGATGAACCTCTAGGTGCAGTTAACATGTGATACAGTCCTACTATCGTGGATCCCTACAGGACGGAGGTCATGGACAACTCGTCAAACCCCATCGTCTGTCATATGTCAAGATTTATTCGACTTGAGTTCGATAGTGGAAAACTCTTTTTCCACTTTATATTACTGCCCTGGCCAAGGTCTTAGAACTCAGTCTAACAAATCACATAGGATCACTCCTCTTCTATCAAGGTCGATAGATTCCTTATAGGTGCATACCCTACTCCTACAGTGAACCTACTGCAGCCAATCTACACTGCATGGACCCATATGGCTAGAGACCATGTATGTGTGCAGTCAAACTACAATAACCTCACTGTGAGTAGCCGAAGCACCGCAGGTCAAAGGACCAGTCACACTACTGCAACATCAAGCAAGTCACTGACGAGTGGATAGACATCCAAGTGACTTCTTGTCTTGGTCACGCTCAGTACCCTTGTTCTCTAACAAGCACCTGCACTATCACTTCAGTGTCCCTACACTGTGGACTCAAGTCTCGTCCATCCAGAAGGAAAGTGATCTGTGCACTGATCGGATCGATCACCGTCCTCGTGATGATCCATTGATCAGGAGCATTTAGAAATTAATCACCAATGATACATGGCTCAAATTCTCAACTCTTGAGAATATGTATCATCATCTTATTAATTCCTTGGACAATTCATAGACACATAAACAATATGAATGAAAAGATGCCTTTTATTTATTCAATAATAAATAGTCAAGCACAAAATTATGTCCCTAGAATTAATAATGTGTCAGCCAGATTGGCTTCTAGGGCATACATCTAACAATCTCCCACTTGCACTAAAGCCAATTGGTCATATATCTTAGGCCCATCTTCTCAAGGTGGGCTTCAGTCTTTTGCTGACTCAGCTGCTTAGTGAACGGGTCCGCCACGTTATCCGCGGAGTCTACTCTCTGCACCTCTACATATTTCTTCTCCACATAGTCGCGTATGAGGTGAAAGCGCCGCTCTATATGCTTAGACTTCTGATGAGACCTTGGCTCCTTAGCAAGGGCTATGGCGCCATTATTATCGCAGAAGAGTGTTATGGCATCTGATGTCATCACGTTCAACTCTGCAATGAATTTCTTGAACCAAAAGCCTTCCTTAGCAGCTTCAGAGGCGGTGATGTATTCAGCTTCCATAGTAGAATCAGCAATGATCGGTTGTTTAGAACTCTTCCAATTTACCGTACCACCATTGCACAAGAACACATATCCAGATGTTGACTTCCTGTCATCGACATCAGTCATGAAGTCTGAATCTGTGTACCCTTCTACCTTTAACTCTGATGATCCTCCAAAAACCAAGAATAAATCTTTAGTTCTTCTCAAGTACTTAAGAATATTCTTCACAGCTGTCCAGTATTCTTCACCTGGATTCGACTGATATCTGCTTGTGACACTCACAGCAAGAGCTATATCAGGTCGTGTACATAGCATGGCATACATGAGGCTTCCTATTGCCGATGCATAAGAAATCTTGCTCATGCGTTGAATCTCTTCAGATGTGTTGGGGCACATCTTCTTGGAGAGATGAATTCCATGCCTTAGGGGTAAGAGACCCCTCTTGGAGTTTTCCATGCTGAACCTCTTCAGCACCTCCTCTATGTACATCTTCTGTGAAAGGCCAAGCATCCTTTTAGATCTATCTCTATAGACCTTTATTCCCAAAATATAGGATGCTTCCCCAAGGTCTTTCATGGAGAATTCTTTTGACAACCAGACCTTAACCGAGGTTAGCATGGGAATATCATTCCCTATTAGGAGAATGTCATCTACGTACAGTACGAGAAAAACGACAGCACTCCCACTAACCTTTTTGTAAACACACGGTTCCTCTTCGTTTTTGATGAAATCAAACGTTTTGATTGCATCATTGAAACGAGTGTTCCAACTCTGAGATGCTTGCTTTAGTCCATAGATGGACCTTTGCAGCTTGCAGACCTTGTGATCTCCATCACTGGAAGTGAAACCCAAAGGCTGTTCCATATAGATATCTTCATCAAGATATCCATTCAGGAAAGCAGTTTTTATATCCATCTGCCAGATTTCATAATCATGAAATGCTGCAATGGCAAGCAATGTTCGGATGGATTTTAGCATGGCTACAGGTGAAAAGGTCTCCTGATAGTCAATGCCTTCGCGTTGACTATACCCTTTCGCCACAAGCCTTGCCTTATAGGTCTCTACCTCTCCATCCGAACCTATCTTCCTTTTGTAGATCCATTTGCATCCAATAGGTACAATACCTTCTGGTGGATCTACTAAGGTCCAGACTTGGTTGGAATGCATGGAGTCTAACTCTGACTTCATAGCTTCCAGCCATTTCTCGGAATCGATATCAGATATCGCCTCGTTGTAGGTTTTGGGATCCTGTATGTGATCCCTATCTCCCACTAGGAACATTTCCTCGGTATCCTCTTCTAGTATACCTAAGTATCTATCGGGAGGATGGGAGGCCCTACTAGATCTACGAGGTGGTTGAGGGACATCGTGTACTGGCTCTTTATGAATGGGTTCTATAGGATCCATGACTCGTTGCTTTTCAGAGACTTTCTCTTCAAGCTCAATTTTCCTCCCACTGCCTCTATCAAGGATAAACTGATTTTCCAAGAAGATGGCATGACGGCTCACAAACACATTGTGATCCTCTGAGATGTAGAAATTGTATCCTAATGACTCTTTAGGATATCCTATAAAACGAGCACTTATGGTCCTAGCCTCTAACTTGTCCGTCTGTAGTCGCTTGACGTGGGCCGGACATCCCCAAATCTTGAGATGACCCAGACTTGGTTTCTTACCATGCCATATCTCATACAGTGTGGTAGGAACGGATTTAGAGGGAACTCTATTCAATAAATAAATCGCTGTGAGTAAGGCATCTCCCCAAAGGAACATAGGTAAATCAGTGAAGCTCATCATGGACCTGACCATATCCAATAGGGTCCGATTCCTCCTCTCTGACACCCCGTTGAGTTGAGGTGTACCCGGAGGTGTCCATTGTGAGACTATGCCGTTTTCTTTGAGATAGTCCCGGAATTCTCTACTAAGGTATTCTCCTCCTCGATCTGATCGAAGAGCCTTAAGAGGTTTTCCAGTTTGTTTTTCTACTTCATTCTTGAACTCTTTGAACTTTTCAAAAGAGTCAGACTTGTGTCTCATAAGATACACATACCCATACCGTGAATAATCATCGGTAAAGGTAATGAAGTAAGAATAACGTCCCCTGGCTAGCACATCGAATGGGCCACATACATCTGTATGTATTAGGGTAAGTATTTCAGTGGTCCTCTCCCCATGTCCTACAAAGGGCAGTCTAGCCATTTTTCCTTGAAGACAGGACTCGCAAACTGGATATGACTCGGAAGTCAATGAGCCGAGAAGCCCATCTTTATCCATTTTGTTCATCCTATCCTCTCCAATATGGCCAAGTCTGAGGTGCCACAAATATCTTTGGTTTATCTCATCTCTGGATCTTTTGGATCCTTTGGCACTCACATCTTGCTCGGTAACATTCACAGATACATCCATATGTAAATGATAGAGACTGTCAATCATAAAACCACGTGCGACTATTTTATTTCTCAAATAAATAGAACAGCAGTCTTTGTCAAATGTAAAAACATGACCTTCCTGTGCTAGACATGAAACAGAAATCAAATTTCTGCTAGCAACAGGTACATAATAGCAGTCTCTAAGTATTAAACTAAATCCAGACGGTAGTCGCAGATGGTAGGTGCCCACAGCCACAGCAGCAACTTTTGCCCCGTTGCCAACCCGAAGGGTTACCGCACCTTCCGCCAGCCTTCTACTTTCCTTTAGACCCTGCATGGTAGTGCACAAATGAGCACTAGAACCAGAATCTATAACCCAACTAGAAGTAGAAGAAACCGTTAGATTAGTTTCAATTATGAGCAAGTCTATACCTTCTGAAGGTGTGTCACCTTTCTTGTTCTTCAGGCTCTCGAGGTATGAAGGACAGTTTCTCTTCCAGTGGCCTTCGACATTGCAGTGGAAACATTTTCCTTTGTCGTTAGCCTTTTTCTTTTGAACTTCCTTCTTTGGCTTCTTGTCTTTCTTCTGCTTCTTTGCAGGCTTCTTTTTCTTCCAAGTAGACTTTCTCTTGGAACCAGAAGTCAACTCAGCAGCAAGGACATTGCCCCTTGAACCTTTCAAGGCTCCCTCAGCAGTTACCAACATGTTGATTAGTTCAGTCTTAGTGCATTCAATCTTATTCATGTGGTAGTTTACTATAAACTGACCAAATGAATCAGGAAGTGACTGTAGGATCAAATCCACTTGTAATTCCTTGTGCATGTCCATACCGAGCTTCTCAAGCTCCTCTAGGTCCTTGATCATGGTCAGACCGTGATCATGGACAGACTGCCCCTCGCGCATCTTCGCTTTGAAGAGCCTCTTGGACACTTCAAAACGAGCTGTGCGACTCTGCTCACCATACAATTCTTGCAGGTGTGCCAGTATGTCCCTAGCAGTCTTTATATTTTCATGCTGGCATTGGAGTTCATTAGACATGGATGCCATCATATAGCATTTTACTCTAATGTCATCATCCAACCACTTTTTATGCATTTCACGCTGAACATCAGTAGGACGTGCTGGTAGTGTGGGGATATCTGAATCGAGTATGTAGCCTATCTTCTCACAGTCCAAAACTATTTTGAGATTTCTAAGCCAGTCTTTGTAATTGATTCCGGTCAGTCGGTTGGTCTCAAGAATACGGGTCAAAGGGTTTGAAGCCGACATTGTATCTGCAGAGAGTAAAGATTCTAGTTAGACTTTTGTACTTGATCTTAATCTGTTCTAAGGTCTTTTAGAACAAATATAACTCCCACTATTTTCTCGAATCCCTCACACTCCCTTGGTAGGAAAACGGAAATCCCACACGACTAGGGTTTCTAGTGGGTACTGCGGTCCCTACCAATTTACATGCCACCTCACCTAACAGTTATTGGTGACACATAGATGGATGAGTGTACAACTCTTGTACAATGCTTCTCAAGCATGTTGCAGTGTAACTTGGTCTCTAAGCCATGAAGACCTCACCTAACAGTTATTGGTCCCATTTCTTAGTTAAGTCAGTGTCACGACCCCCGCCCCGTTCCCGGCGGGCCGCCGCGACGGTCCTAGGGTGCGGGTAGGCATAAGGCCACCAGCCACCACGTAGAACCCTATTACCTATCAATCATTATTAAATTCTAAAAATTTTGGCATGATGCATGCACAAAATGATCACCTTTCCTATAGTGACCTGTCAGGATTATCTCAATACATACAACACACTACCTGTCAGAGCAGCAATCACATAATCTGTCACATAATGAACCTGGACAATATATATCAATACATCATCTCAGGCATATAACTCATCTGCACACATATATATATATACCTGCTTCCTAATCCATCCATGGTCAAACCCATATCCACAACAGGATCTATGACTGTAACTATGCACTATATACAATAGAAGGTTTATAATACACCAAAAGGTATAAACCTCTATCTACATTATATTATACTATACTATGGAGCGGCACAGCTAGCAGGCAACCACTAATCCTGCTCCTCTCTATACAATACCTGCCCTGCAATCAAAAACACCAAACTGGGGAGTGAGTATATAAATACTCAGTGAGTGGAGTAGAGAGTACTATGCACATGAGACAGAATATAATCATGGCTCGAGATGAAATCTCAAGATCAATAACAACATGAACATGAACTCAACATAGAGAATATGGAATAAATCATCAATATCACCTCAATCAATATCAACTCATCTGAAGCATATATGGAATAATCAAGCAAACATATATGCTACTCATGAATATGCTCAACAGATCATAATGCTGGAACATACAAATCAGGTATCAATATGCTGAAATCATCACTAGACAGCTGTCGGGAGGTGGGTTTTACGCCCCAGGCGAACCAGCAACAACTCCTTACTGTCACATGCATATGTAGGATAAGACATCACACTAATCATGTAAATGCCGGCCAGTATCCAGAACAGAAATCCATCTCACATCTACATACTAAACGGCACCTTGCGGGAATTCTACATCCGCGGAAAGCCATACTGCACCTCGCGGGGTCTTACTATGCCCGGCGGCAAGCAGAATATAAGTCGTAGGACCGGCCGATCCTACGCCTAGGGCCGTGTCCCCCCCTAGGAAGGGACTGGGCTCCGCCCACCCAGAAGGCTACTATGTGCACAAAGGCCGATGTTCAACCCCATCGACTATAGGTGTCCTGCAAATACTGCCAAGCCATGCATAAATGCCATAATGCACCCTCCCAATACTCTACTAAAAAGGAGCATAATCAAGACTACCACTCACTCGGCCACGACCCAATTATAACTAACATCAGGGTTGGGAGTGAGGAATCACGGGAGTACAATGCAACTCAATATACCATGAGAAGGGCTCTACAAGTCTTTGAAATAGAGGAAATGAAATCAATTTACAAAAGAAGTCATTTCACAATTCAGATCCAATTTAATTACTCATAAAGGAGTATAATCAAGCTACGACTCACAAGTCTTTAAAATAGAGGAAATGAAATCAATTTACAAAAGAAATCATTTCACAATTCGGAATCAATTTAATTACTCATCAACCCCTCGTAATTCCTCTCAATGTTCCCTCAAATGCATGTACAGAATAATCAAGCATGGAGAATCAAGATTATAGAGGAATCTACTACAATATCAATCAATATGCTCAAGTGGAATCAATTCACACTTGGCGACATTCATGAAAATGAATTAAGGATGCTCATGGTGCAAAGTACATGACTCCCACTCACCTGCCAATCCGGCACGGCCTCGATACGCCTCTAGAATTCTACAGCAGGCAGTGGAAAACTTCTTCCTCTCGTTCCCTAGCTTCTTGCCCAACTGTGACATGCATTTACCATACATTTAGTCTTGTATCAAGGTCATAATCTACGTGCCAATTATAATATAGGGAACTTTAATTGATTCAACTCCCCCCGTTCCCTAAATCTTTTCTTTTCTTTCTCTTTTTCTTTTTCTATTAATTAACTCATCATTTATGTGTATTAGGGACTCCCTTGCACGAGTACAAGGTCTCCCTTAGCCTAATCTAGGCTTAATACCCTATTATGGCATGAAATCCCTTATTTTCCACTCGGATGAACAGTAACCCGAACTGACAGTGGGTTACTTCATCCCGGTTTTGATCCACTTTCAGGACTCCAAATTTGATGAAATTTTTACCTAACATTATACACTCATAGGGGATTCTAAAGAGGTAACATGCATTGCTATCGGAGGTCGTTTGACCCCCTAAATAATTCGCCGAAGTTGGGACTTCGACACAGTTTTTCCGTAGTGCCGGAAAAATTTGTCAAAATCCGATTCTTCTTCTTTTAACCGCCTCTACAACCCTTATCCGACCCCTCTAGACTATATTCACCCTTTGTATAGCCTAATGTCATTAAAAGACTAGATAGGGATGGATATTTACCTTTTTCTTTTTGGAAAATCGAGGTCCTTGCGTAGAGGGGAAGGAGATCTACGTTTTTCCCTTCAGCTGGAAGTGCAACCGGGATCCCCCTCCTCCTCGAATCCCCTTCCTCTTCTTCTTTCTTCTTCTTCTTCTTCTCCTTTTCTTTCCTTCTTTTCCTCCACGCCTGAGAACCCCCTCTCTGTGACTCTCTCTCGGTTTCATTCCCGTGAGCCACCAACCACCCCATTTAAATCACATCAAAGCACTATTCACCTTTGTTTAATATTATTAAATTCCCATTTTGCCCCTAACACTTCAACATATCTACAACTATGCCATTATCTTTTGATTCCTTCCAATTTTACCCCTTATATCAATTTTAAAGGACTATTCTATCCCTTTTTATATAAAAAAAAAATTTTGGGGTTATTACATCCTCCCCTCCTTATATAAAATTCGTCCTCGAATTTAAAAGAGTAAATTACCTGATTACTTAAAGAGGTGAGGGTATTTGCTCTTCATACTTTGCTCCGACTCCCAAGTGCATTCTTCAACATTGTGCCGATGCCATTGGACCTTTACCATACATATTTCCTTATTTCTCAGCTTCCTGATCTGAGTATCAAGAATAGCGACAGGAAGTTCTTCATAAGAAAGATCTTCTTCTACTATAACTTCCTGCACTGATAGCACATGAGATGGATCCGGCACATACTTCCGGAGCATAGATATGTGGAATACTGGATGCACATGGCTGAGGTTTGGAGGCAGTGCTAATCTGTAAGATACATTGCCAACTTTATCTAATATTTCAAAGGGGCCAATGTATCTGGGACTAAGCTTGCCCCTCTTTCCAAACCTCATTACCCCTTTCATAGGAGAGATCTTTAGGAACACGTGATCCCCCGTGCCAAACTGCACATCTCTCCTTCTGACATCTGAGTAGCTCTTCTGCCTACTGAACACTGTCCTCAACCTTTCCTGTATCATTGGCACTTTTTCTGATGTCTCTCTGATCAAATCTGGTCCTTCTAGGTGCTTCTCTCCAATCTCAGACCAGCACAAGGGAGATCTACATTTCCTCCCATAAAGTGCCTCATAAGGTGCCATACCAATAGTGGAGTGATAACTGTTATTATATGCAAACTCCACTAAAGGTAAGTATCTGTCCCAGCTACCTCTGAAATCCAGTACACACATTCTGAGCATATCCTCGAGGGTCTGAATGGTCCTCTCCGATTGCCCATCTGTTTGAGGGTGAAATGCTGTACTGAAATCAAGCTGAGTTCCTAATGCCTCATGGAGTTTCTGCCAAAATCTAGAGGTAAACTGTGAACCTCTATCTGATATAATAGAAACTGGCACTCCATGCAGAGATACTATTTTATTCACATATATTTCGGCATACTGAGCTACTGAATATGTGGTTTTCACCGGTAGAAAATGGGCTGATTTTGTCAATCTATCCACAATCACCCAGATGGAATCATATCCTTTTTGTGTTCTGGGCAGCCCGACCACAAAATCCATAGTTATCCTTTCCCATTTCCACTCGGGCAAAGGTAACTCTTGCAAAAGCCCTGTTGGCTTCTGATGTTCAAATTTCACTTGTTGACAAGTCAAACAAGAAGCCACATATTTGGCCACATCCCTTTTTAATCCGTTCCACCAATATATGCCTTTGATATCATGATACATTTTGGTGGAACCAGGATGAATGCTATAGGGAGTATTGTGTGCTTCATGCATAATCCTCTGTCTCAGATCTTCCACATTTGGCACACATAGCCTACTGCCACACCTCAACATTCCATCTACAATCTGAAACCTTTCTGACTGTCCTGATTGCACTTCTCCTTTCAGTTTCACAAGGATTGGATCTAAATCCTGTGAAACTTTGATTTCATCTATCAACCTCGGTTTCACCTGAAACTGTGCAATCAAAGGACGAACCTCTAATAACTCAAAAGATAGTCCCTGAGCAAATAAATCTGCCAGATCTCTGACTATCTCTCTCCTCTGGATGGAGATGTGAGATAAACTGCCCATTGACTTCCGGCTTAATGCATCTGCTACTACATTAGCCTTGCCCGGATGATACAGGATTTGGCAGTCATAATCCTTCAACAGCTCTATCCATCTCCTCTGTCTGAGATTCAAATCTCTTTGCTGCTGAATGTACTGGAGGCTTTTATGATCAGTATATATTTCACATTTCTCACCATATAAATAATGCCTCCATATCTTTAATGCAAATATGACAGCAGCCATTTCCAAGTCATGAGTGGGATAGTTTACTTCATGCTTTCTTAGCTGTCTGGATGCATATGCAATCACCTTGCCATTCTGCATCAACACACATCCCAATCCCACTTTAGAAGCATCACAGTAGACTACAAATCCGCCTGTATCCGTGGGTAGAGTCAAAACTGGAGCTGATGTGAGGCAATCTTTCAGCTTCTGGAAGCTCTGTTCACAAGAATCTGTCCAAGTGAACTTAACCTGCTTCCGAGTCAGCTTTGTTAATGGGGTAGCTATTTTTGAAAAGTCCTTTACAAACTTCCTATAGTACCCAGCCAAACCCAGAAAGCTCCTGATTTCTGTTACATTTGTTGGTCTCGGCCAATCCATAACTGCCTCAATCTTCTTGGGATCCACCCTGATCCCTTCCTTACATATTATGTGTCCCAAGAATCCAACTTCTTGTAGCCAGAACTCACATTTGGTAAGTTTGGCATACAATTCATGTTCTCTCAAGGTTTGTAGTGCTATCCTCAAATGCTCTTCATGATCAGCCTGACTCTTAGAATATATGAGGATATCATCTATAAAGACTATCACAAATCTGTCAAGATAGGGTTTAAAGACCCTATTCATCAAATCCATGAATGCTGCTGGGGCATTTGTCAGCCCAAATGGAAGCACTAGAAACTCATAGTGCCCATATCTCGTTCTGAATGCAGTCTTCAATATATCTT